>NC_034191.2:69060011-69197511 GCF_002021735.2 Oncorhynchus kisutch | reverse complement strand
TGGTAGTGTCTCTTTATGTAGTGTTGTGGTGTCTCTCTATGTAGTGTTGTGGTGGTGTCTCTTTATGTAGTGTTGTGGTGTCTCTCTATGTAGTGTTGTGGTGGTGTCTCTCTTTATGTAGTGTTGCGGTGGTGTCTCTCTTTATGTAGTGTTGCGGTGGTGTCTCTCTTTATGTAGTGTTGTGGTGGTGTCTCTCTTTATGTAGTGTTGTGGTGGTCTCTCTTTATGTAGTGTTGTGGTGGTCTCTCTTTATGTAGTGTTGTGGTGGTGTCTCTCTTTATGTAGTGTTGCGGTGGTGTCTCTCTTTATGTAGTGTTGCGGTGGTGTCTCTCTTTATGTAGTGTTGCGGTGGTGTCTCTCTTTATGTAGTGTTACGGTGGTCTCTCTTCATGTAGTGTTGCGGTGGTCTCTCTTTATGTAGTGTTGCGGTGGTCTCTCTATGTAGTGTTGTGGTGGTGTCTCTCTTTATGTAGTGTTGTGGTGGTGTCTCTCTTTATGTAGTGTTGTGGTGGTGTCTCTCTTTATGTAGTGTTGTGGTGGTCTCTCTTTATGTAGTGTTGCGGTGGTCTCTCTTTATGTAGTGTTGCGGTGGTCTCTCTATGTAGTGTTGTGGTGGTGTCTCTCTTTATGTAGTGTTGTGGTGGTGTCTCTCTTTATGTAGTGTTGTGGTGGTCTCTCTTTATGTAGTGTTGTGGTGGTGTCTCTCTTTATGTAGTGTTGTGGTGGTGTCTCTCTTTATGTAGTGTTGTGGTGGTGTCTCTCTTTATGTAGTGTTGTGGTGGTGTCTCTCTTTATGTAGTGTTGTGGTGGTGTCTCTCTTTATGTAGTGTTGCAGTTAAATCAAGGTTAAATACAATAAAATAAAACATCTGAATCTCTACTAGCCACTACCCCCCCGCACATGGAGATGATGTATGCGAAGTCTGTCTTAAAGTATTTAAACTGGCATTGCCAAGTAGTCCTGGAGCAGTCCAGCTCCGATTTATAAATACCATTTATCCTGCTAGACCAGCATCCCACTCACACAGGGACAGCAGTACACATGCACACGCATGCGGGAACACACACAAACGTGTGTACATATGCAGGAAGAGCACAGACACATACACACACCCAAACAGTAACCCATACAAACATACATACATGTGAACACACTTAACCTAAACAAATGATGACTGTGCTGAGACTGCACTCACACACATTCTCTCTGACACTGACCACCAACCCACCTTATGGTCACGCACCAACACATATATAGTTGCTCTACAGTTATCCCTATATAGTTGTTCTACAGTTATCCCTATATAGTTGTTCTACAGTTATCCCTATATAGTTGTTCTACAGTTATTCATATATAGTTGCTCTACAGTTATCCCTATATAGTTGCTCTACAGTTATCCCTATATAGTTGTTCTGCAGTTATTCCTATATAGTTGTTCTGCAGTTATCCCTATATAGTTGTTCTACAGTTATTCCTATATAGTTGTTCTGCAGTTATCCCTATATAGTTGTTCTACAGTTATTCCCATATAGTTGTTCTGCAGTTATTCCTATATAGTTGTTCGACAGTTATTCCTATATAGTTGTTCGACAGTTATTCCTATATAGTTGTTCTGCAGTTATTCCTATATAGTTGTTCGACAGTTATTCCTATATAGTTGTTCTACAGTTATTCCTATATAGTTGTTCAACAGTTATTCCTATATAGTTGTTCTACAGTTATTCCTATATAGTTGTTCGACAGTTATTCCTATATAGTTGTTTCTCTTTCTTTGTATTTCTTCTTTCTGTCACACACCTGAGAGGCACATAGGGGGCTTTTCAGTGGAAGAATGCAAGGGTAGAGGTGTGGGGAAGAGGGGGAGTAGGGAGGGAGGGAGGGGGTAGCTGTAAAAACAGGGTCTGATTGATTTAGCAAATGGAGCATCACACAGTGTCTCTTTGAGACTCCACCCCCTTGTCCAGACACACACACACACACACACACACTACCCAGCATGACATGTCTTGTGTTTCTCATATCTCTTGGTATAGGGGTTGGTAGCAGGTCGGATGGAGGTGGGGGGGCACCTGTCAAGGCCAACCCCTGTAGCTCCCCTCTCCCATTAAAACTCCCCCAGACAGCCCACACTGCCTGTAGGGGGAATAGATCAGATATGAAAAACCTCCCACACTGTCTGTCACCCATGGTAAAGTTGGTATGTTCAGCATCTAAAGTGAATATACACTTCAAAGCATCTACTTAGAAATGTATATAACGTATCTGGTTGTCTAGTCAGTTCACTGTGTATGAGTGGCTTGGTTACGTCTGTTTTGCCAAAGAGTCGAGCGGTCCTAGAATAACAGCCAGCCGTGCACCTCTGAAAATAATGGAGTGCCGCCATCTTTGTGAAACATAATAAATCAACAGAGACTGGTAGACATTTAATTAGGTTAGGGAGTTGTATTTGTGTTTCATCTCACTGATGGACTCCCTGCCTCCAGCACACACTACAGCTCTGATCATTTGTTATGTTGAATGTTCCCCCTTTCCCCCCTCTGTCTTTTGGGTTCTCTCTTTTTCTCTCTCACTTTCTTTTTAAACGTTCTTTCTCTACCTTATTTGTCTCTCTCGCTCTCTACTCCCCCCCCCCTCTCTCTACCCCCCCCCCTCCTTTACTCTACTCCCCCACTTAGTGTTCTAAAGTCTAGCAATGCTATTTCCTCCCAATCCACGCTGGTTGTTCTTTCCTTGAAACTCTAGAGGCACCTCTAACCCTGGCCCAGCCCATGTAGCCCCCTCCGAGGGGGATGAGAGGTCAGGGGTCAGCCCAGTGTCTGTTCTGTGCAGACTGTGTGCGGAACAGAGTGGGAGCACATGGCCCTCCAGTAATCCCTCTCCAGTTTCCCACAGTAACCAACCACTAACCAGTCAGGCCCTCAGTCTCTGTCCCACAGTAACCAACCACTAACACAGTAACCAACCACTAACCAGTCAGGCCCTCAGTCTCTGTCCCACAGTAACCAACCACTAACACAGTAACCAACCACTAACACAGTAATCAACCACTAACCAATCTGTTGGTTGCATGTTTATTTTTTTAATTATTTATATTTTGTACCTTTATTTAACTCAGAAAGTCAGTTAAGAACAAATTCTTATTTTCAATGACGGCCTAGGAACAGCGGGTTAACTGCCTGTTCAGGGGCAGAACGACAGATTTGTACCGTGTCAGCTCGGGGGTTTGAACTTGCAACCTTCCGGTTACGCTCTAACCACTAGGCTACCCTGCCGCCCCAGTATCTGCATGTATTAATGTCTGTCCTGACCTCCTCTCTCTCTGTGTACCTCAGAGCTGCGAGACTTTGAGCAAGACAACCAGCAGGACATTGAGGTAGATGAGGGGAACACGGCTGTGATCCAGTGTCACCTCCCTGAGAGCCAGCCCAAGGCACAGGTTCGCTACAGTGTCAAACAGGAGTGGCTCGAGACCTCCAAAGGTATGGATCTATCATTCTGTTACAGGCCTATGTTCTCTACCTCTCAATTAGTATTATATCCCTCTCTATCCCTCTCTCTCACTTTCTCGCTCTCTCTCCTCTTACTCTCTCTGATATTGTCATTAGTACTTTCTCTCTCTCTGTCATTCTTTCTCTTTCGCCCCCCCCCTCTTTCTTCCTCTGTCCTTCTCATTAGTAATTTCTCTCTCGCTCTTTTACTATCTCTTTCCCTGGATTCCTGGAATGCTGGATCTATCCTGCTATCTGGCCCATCATAAAACTGCAGATAAGGCAGCTCTATCTGGGGAATGTTGAAACATGGGAATACTGTTGTTTGTTTTGCAACCATTTATTTCTTGAGCTCTTTCTTGAGCTCCCCACTCCTCTGTGGCTGGTATATAGATTGCTGGAAGCTGTATGTAGGGCTGTAGGTAGAGCTATAGGTAGGGCTGTATGTGGGGCTGTAGGTAGGGCTGTAGGTAGAGCTATAGGTAGGGCTGTAGGTAGGGCTGTATGTGGGGCTGTAGGTAGGGCTGTATGTGGGGCTGTAGGTAGGGCTGTAGGTGGGGCTGTAGGTAGGGCTGTATGTTGGGCTGTAGGTGGGGCTGTAGGTTGGGCTGTAGGTAGGGCTATAGGTAGGGCTGTATGTGGGGCTGTATGTTGGGCTGTAGGTAGGGCTGTATGTAGGGCTGTAGGTAGGGCTGTATGTGGGGCTGTAGGTAGGGCTGTATGTTGGGCTGTAGGTAGGGCTGTATGTAGGGCTGTAGGTAGGGCTGTATGTGGGGCTGTAGGTAGGGCTGTATGTTGGGCTGTAGGTAGGGCTGTAGGTAGGGCTATAGGTAGGGCTGTATGTGGGGCTGTAGGTAGGGCTGTATGTAGGGCTGTAGGCAGGGCTGTAGGCAGGGCTGTGTGGCTTATCAGAGAGCGGGAAATGATAACCACATTGAGGAGAGTTCACTGGCTGGCTCTCAGTAAAACTCCAGGGCGCCTCCATGTGGCTGGTGCTAACAGTGCACTCTGCTGTTGAAAGAGACTGTCGTAGTAGGCCTAATGCTAAAGCCTGCTCAGGTTACTCAACTTACTATCTTTCCTAAAAAAAAACAGATCTGGGACTTTAAAAACGATTTTATATTATATACATGTCCATGCCCAAGGATAACAACCACAGAATTGTCTCTCGGATCAGTTCTAATGACCAGTACCAATACCCAGCCAGCCCAGTCTCGATGATTAAAGCCACCTACTGTCTGTCTGTGTCAACAGGGAACTACCTGATCATGCCATCAGGGAACCTGCAGATAGCCAACGCCACTCTGGACGACGAGGGGCCCTACAAGTGTGCTGCTTACAACCCTGTCACACAGGAGGTCAAGACCTCCACCTCCACTGACCGCCTGCGCATACGCCGTGAGTGAGCGCATCATGACCAAACACTGACCAAACACTGACCAAACACTGACCAAACACTGACCAAACACTGACCAAACACTGACCATGAACATGATAGCGTCAAAGATACAGCATACACACCTACCTCTGTAAATGTCTGATTGACAAAGTCATTTAGATCATTTCATTCTTGGCCTACATAGTGTCGCCACTATTATTCTATATTGTAGAAAATAGTAAAAATAAAGAAAAACCTGTGTCCAAACTTTTGACTGGTGCTGTATATTGAGATAGTTTAGTACCTAAAATAAGGGGATAAATACATGTAAAAATATACATATAATTTCCTGATCTGTCTTTTATCTCGAAGATATAAGACAGACACTAAAAAACAATCTCTTACTATCTGTGGCTCCATGTAGTGAATCTGCTATTCAGTGTGTTTCTATTGGCTAATAGCATTAAGGCCAAATGAAATGTTTCACCGTATAATAATAAATAAATAAATGTGATACCTTAAGAGGTCTTAACATTCTAAATCAAATAGATAAATGATCCTTGGTATGACCATTTTAAAATAATTCCATATGTTAGCTTAGAAACCCCCCAGGCAAATTGAGTCATTTTATTAGCTAATTTGATTTGTTTCTAAGTAATGTGATTTGTAACTTTCAAATACCTCTTAATAAGATTATAACAAGGCCAGTGAGATGCTTTACTGAAAAACAACCCATTGCATAAACACAGTTCCTCTCCCCCTCCATCTCTCTCTCTAGGTTCGACGTCGGAGGCGGCCCGTATCATCTACCCCCCAGTGTCTCGCACCATCATGGTCACTAAGGGACAGCGTCTGGTCCTGGAGTGTGTGGCCAGCGGCATCCCGACCCCGCAGGTTACATGGGCCAAGGACGGTCAGGACCTGCGTTTCCATAACAACACGCGCTTCCTGCTCAGCAACCTGCTGATCGACGCGGCGGGCGAGGGCGACTCAGGGACGTACAAGTGTCACGCTGACAACGGCATCGGATCAGAGAGTGCCGCTACTGTGCTCTACGACGTGCAGGTGTTCGGTGAGTAGTGCCAACCTGTGAGTGTAAAAAAATATATATATCCCCAAACTTTGGTCCTCACTTATGGGTTGAGTAGGATAATACTAGGAGGGGTTCAGTAGGATGATATGGGTTCAGTAGGATGATACTAGGAGGGGTTCAGTAGGATGGTACTAGGATGGGTTGAGTAGGATGATACTAGGAGGGGTTCAGTAGGATGATACTAGGAGGGGTTCAGTAGGATGATACTAGGAGGGGTTCAGTATGATGATACTAGGAGGGGTTGAGTAGGATGATACTAGGAGGGGTTCAGTAGGATGATATGGGTTCAGTAGGATGGTACTAGGAGGGGTTCAGTAGGATGATACTAGGATGGGTTGAGTAGGATGATACTAGGAGGGGTTCAGTAGGATGATATGGGTTCAGTAGGATGATATGGGTTCAGTAGGATGATACTAGGAGGGCTTCAGTAGGATGATACTAGGATGGGTTGAGTAGGATGATACTAGGAGGGGTTCAGTAGGATGATATGGGTTCAGTAGGATGGTACTAGGATGGGTTGAGTAGGATAATACTAGGAGGGGTTCAGTAGGATGGTACTAGGATGGGTTCAGTAGGATGATATGGGTTCAGTAGGATGATACTAGGAGGGGTTCAGTAGGATGATACTAGGATGGGTTGAGTAGGATAATACTAGGAGGGGTTCAGTAGGGAGATGTGGGTTCAGTAGGATGATACTAGGATGGGTTGAGTAGGATAATACTAGGGGGGTTCAGTAGGATGATATGGGTTCAGTAGGATGATACTAGGTTGGGTTCAGTAGGATGATACTAGGAGGGGTTCAGTAGGATGATACTAGGAGGGGTTCAGTAGGATGATACTAGGAGGGGTTGAGTAGGATGATACTAGGAGGGGTTGAGTAGGATAATACTAGGAGGGGTTCAGTAGGAAGATGTGGGTTCAGTAGGATGATACTAGGATGGGTTCAGTAGGATGATACTAGGAGGGGTTCAGTAGGATGATATGGGTTCAGTAGGATGATACTAGGATGGGTTCAGTAGGATGATATGGGTTCAGTAGGATGATACTAGGGGGGGTTCACTAGGATGATATGGGTTCAGTAGGATAATACTAGGAGGGGTCCAGTAGGATGATACTAGGATGGTTCAGTAGAATGATACTAGGAGGGGTTCAGTAGGATGATATGGGTTCAGTAGGATAATACTAGGGGGGGTTCACTAGGATGATACTAGGAGGGGTTCAGTAGGATGATATTGGTTCAGTAGGATAATACTAGGATGGGTTCAGTTGGATGATATGGGTTCAGTAGGAGGATACTAGGATGGGTTGAGTAGGATAATACTAGGATGAGTTGAGTAGGATGATACGAGGTTGGGTTCAGTAGGATGATACTAGGATGGGTTCAGTAGGATGATACTAGGTTGGGTTCAGTAGGATGATATGGGTTCAGTAGGATGATACTAGGATGGGTTCAGTTGGATGATATGGGTTCAGTAGGATGATACTAGGATGAGGTGTTATGTATGTTTCTGTTCCTCTAAAACAGTGGTCTTCTAACTTCTCCTCTGGGACCGACAGACATTTCAACATTTTGTTTTAACTCTGAACTAGCTCACCTGGTTCACCTAGTCAAGGGCTTGATGATTAGTTGACAAGTTGAATCAGGTGTGCTAGCTGTGGAATAGATGAAATACATGGAACGGCTGGAAGTCCCGGGGGAGAGGTTGGAGAAACACTGTGTTAACACTCCTGTATGATGGGTACAAAATTAAGAGTTCTGAAAGGATTTGAAACTTATGGAGTTGCTCCATTTTAGGGGATTTTCGGGTTTTGTCTGCATCATAGACTTGATGATTAGACTGACTCACGTTTGGTGGAGCGAGAGAAGTGTGTGTGTGTGTGTGTGTGTGTGTGTGTGTGTGTGAGAGCTTGGCAGAGCCCTGTTGGTATATATATAGTATAGAGGGTTATTTTAGAGTGTGTGTGGAGGACTTTATAGAGCAGGACTCAGTTATGGATGACTGTTTTTCCAGTGAGTCTCCTCTCAGCAGCAGCCCCTAATTAAAGTGTGTGCTGCTGTAGCGTTAATGAGCTCTGGCTTGTCACGACCAGCCAACCATCAACTGACTGGCCTGTCTCCGCACGGCACAGCCCCACACACACACACACACACATACACATGCTGGCACGCACACCGATACAGACATACTTAATCAAGCGCACTCCCACACAACCAGCCAACCATCACTCACAATCAACCATTACTCAAGCTTATATGCTAGACATTACCTTACAGTGTACTGGCTCACTGACACACACACAGACTAACTCTCCGTCTCCATTCTCTCTCTGCAGAGCCTCCCCAGGTAACCATGGAGCTCCAGCAGCAGGAGGTGTCGTGGGGGGAGAGTGTGCGCTTCAGCTGCCTGGCCAGGGGTAAACCCACCCCCTCTGTGGTATGGCTCCACAACGCCCGCCCCCTGGCCTCGTCACCACGCCACCGCCTGTCTGCCCGCGTGCTGCGTGTCATCAATGTGGGCCCGCAGGACAACGGCTTGTACCAGTGCATGGCTGAGAACGGTGTGGGCAGCTCGCAGGCTGCCGCCAGACTGGTCACCTTACCAACCGGTGTTCCGTCTCGGTCAGGGAAGCTGCCCTCCATCCTGCGTCCACTGAGCCCAGACAAGGTGCTGCGGGAGCAGGTCCCAGTGAAGCCCGGGGCCACGGGTAGCGTGCTGACCCTGGACTGCTCTGAGCTGACTGGGCAGATCTCTGTGGCAGAGGCCCCTGTCATCCTCAGCCAGCCCAGGACCGTCAAAGCTGACTTCTATGATCTGACCTGGAAACCTCGCCACGATGGAGGCTCTCCTGTGATGGAGTACATCGTCAAGTACAGAAAGGTACAGGCTAGTTAACTCATGGACACACATGTATTCTACACACAATGTTACACTCATTCAGTGTAAATTGATATTTGTCTACAACTACAGACATGACTCATTCTCACATCATCCTCACACACTGACTGATCTTTCTTTCTCTCTCTCTCTCACACACACACACACACACACACACACACACACACACACAGATAGAGGACCCTCCAGGTGAGTGGACCAGCAGCAGTATCTCTGGGTTTCTCCACAAACTGACCCTGGCCAAGCTGCAGCCAGCCAGTCTGTACGAGGTGGAGATGTCTGCTAAGAACTGTGCTGGCCTGGGACAACCTGCCATGATGACCTTCAGGACAGGCAAAGGTACATCCATTCATTTATCTATCATCACAATGATTATCATATATCCTACTACCGTATTTGTGTCTTTTTGCGAACACTCGTTTTTTCCGTGCCAACAGGTCGTAGGGGTCCAGGAGGTCAGAACGAGCTCCCTAAAACTCCTCCAGTACCATCACCTCGCCTCTCTCGTAAGTCCCCTGCCCCTCACCTACTGTCACTCTAACTAACCAGTGTGGTTGTTCCATAGATGCCACACAGTTAGATCTCTAACATCCTGACCGAGCCCTTATCAAGCTGTTTGACTAGCTGTTAACCCCCCACCTGTCTACTCTGTACTAACATGTGACCTGTCTTGATCTCTCTTTCACTTTTAACACTCAAGGATGAGCTCACAGTAAGTCTTAGTACGTTTGTTACTGTACCTGTTCGTGTCTGTTCATGTTTGGGCTTTTGTGTTTCTGAGAGTGTCTGTCCTTGTGTGCCTTAATATGGGAACAATATTAGATTTGATGTCCGTTTAACCCCTATCACTTTCCCACAGCTCCTGAGGCCCCTGATAAGCCCACCATCTCCATGGCGACTGAGACATCTGCCTACGTGACATGGATCCCCCGCGGTAACCGTGGTTTCCCCATCCAGTCTTTCAGAGTGGAGTTTAAGAAGCTGAAGGGGAAGGGAGGTGGGGAGTGGGAGGAGGCCGTCACTAACATCCCCCCCCAGCGACTGTCTGTGGAGATCACTGGCCTGGAGAAAGGTGAGCTTCATCACCATCATCATCGTCGTTCCCATCATAATGTTATTCCTCATTATGACAAATGGCGTCATCATCATTAGCATGACTCTCATTATCATGGACATTACACTATCAGTCATCATCATAATCCTAGCTATTTTAATAATGACTGTAATCAACATGGTGACCAGATGGTAACCATTAGTGTGAATGGAGTAACAGAGAGTCTGTGTAACTGGTGTTTAGTTAGTTTAACCTGCGTGGGCTTTCTGTTTCCCTGTAGGCATGTCCTATAAGTTCCGTGTGTTGGCGGTAAATGTGATTGGCGCCAGCCCACCCAGTGCCCCCTCTAAGGCCTACACGGTGGTGGGGGGTGGCAGGCCCAACGAACGCCCTGTAGACGGACCCTACATCACTTATAATGAAGCTATCAACGAGACCACCATCATCCTAAAATGGACGGTGAGTGGAACTGTGTGTGTGTGTGTGTGTGTGTGTGTGTGTGTGTGTGTGTGTGTGTGTGTGTGTGTGTGTGTGTGTGTGTGTGTGTGTGTGTGTGTGTTATCGTGATATAAGTATGGCTATAACTCTTGTTACTGTTGTTATGCTAACATGAAACCGTTCATATTCTTTCTCTCCACAGTACACTGCCGTCAACAACACCCCTGTCTACGGTTTCTACATCTTCTACCGGCCGACAGACAGTGACAACGACAGTGACTATAAGAAGGACGTGGTGGAGGGTGACCGTTACTGGCACTCCATCACTGACCTGCAGCCTGAGACGGCCTACGACATCAAGATGCAGAGCTTCAACGAGGGGGGAGAGAGCGAGTTTGGCAACGTGGTTATCTTAGAAACTAAAGGTGAGCAGATCTCATAGTCATCTTGGTGACACACGCTTACAGTTATATTAACATTTTAGTCATTTAGCAGAGAGACTTACATTTATATTTACATTTAGTCATTTAGTAGATGCTCTTATTCAGAGAGACTTATATTTACATTTTAGTCATTTAACAGAGAGACTTACATTTATATTTACATTTAGTCATTTAGCAGAGAGACTTACATTTATATTAACATTTAGTTATTTAGCAGAGAGACTTACATTTATATTGACATTTAGTTATTTAGCAGAGAGACTTACATTTATATTTACATTTAGTCATTTAGCAGAGAGACTTACATTTATATTTACATTTAGTCATTTAGCAGAGAGACTTACATTTATATTAACATTTAGTTATTTAGCAGAGAGACTTACATTTATATTGACATTTTAGACATTTAGCAGATGCTCTTAGCCAGAGAGACTTACATTTATATTAAAATTTTAGTCATTTAGTAGAGACTTACATTTATATTAACATTTAGTTATTTAGCAGAGAGACTTACATTTATATTGACATTTTAGTCATTTAGCAGAGAGACATACATTTATATTTACATTTAGTCATTTAGCAGAGAGACTTACATTTATATTAACATTTAGTTATTTAGCAGAGACATACATTTATATTTACATTTAGTGATTTAGCAGAGAGACTTACATTTATATTTACATTTAGTGATTTAGCAGAGAGACTTACATTTATATTAACATTTTAGTAATTTAGCAGAGAGACTTATATTTACATTAACATTTAGTAATTTAGCAGACGCTCTTATCCAGAGAGACTTACATTTATATTGACATTTTAGACATTTAGGAGACGCTCTTATCCAGAGAGACTTACATTCATCTTAAGACAGCCAGGTGGGACAACCACACATCACAGGCATGTGTCAAGTTTTATAGATTAAATATTTTGAGGGGGGTCGAGGTGAGGACGAGGAACACTATAGCATGCTTGTTAAAAAACAGCAGTCTAAGCCTCCAGAACACACATACTGCTGCAGCCAGAGGAGGCTGGTGGGAGGAGCTGTAGGAGGACGGGCTCATTGTAATTGCTGGAATGACATAAATGGAACAGTATCAAACACATGGAAACCATGTTTGACTCCGTTCCATCAATCCAGTTCCAGCCATTACATTGAGCCCGTCCTCCTACAGCTCCTCCCACCAGCCTCCTCTAACTTGTCTCTCTTGCTATCCTATCCAATAAACAACAAAAGTATAATTCTTCATATAATTAATTTGATACTCTGACTGTAATACATGTTGTTATATCACGTAAACAAACCCCTCTCTACCCCCAGCTCGACTGAACCAGCGGCCCTCTCCATCGGAGGCGTCATCCCAGAGACCAGAGCACCCCGGGGGGCCTGTGCCCCGCCCCAGCGACCTCCCCTACCTCATAGTGGGTGTGGTCCTGGGGGCCCTCGTCTTCATCATTGTAGCCTTCATCCCCTTCTGCCTGTGGAGAGCCTGGGCCAAACAGAGTTAGTAGTTATGATGATGATGATAATGGGAGGGCAGTGGTAGTATTTGTTGGATCAATTACGATTTTGGGCTGGATTCAATCCGTATCGCCAATGTATTGCGGAAGATCAGCATTAAAATGTAAAGATAATTTCTGATTGAAGCGTCATATGCAGTGTTTACTGTGAATGCGGTCTCAGCGACCACGGGAACATCGCCTTTAATTGTCAATTGAGCTATAAAGTGGCTCTTCAGCGCTACAGATTGAGTAGAGCCCTTAGTCATCACAATTGTTGTGATGAACAGTTGGTCCATCTGAATTGACCAATCTGCAATTTTGAATTGACTAGTAATTCATAATTCCCTCAATTCTTCTCTCATATCCACATTCTTGTCGCGTGTCAGTCTTGTCCATATCTAACAACAGTGATTGTGTTTTTTCCTCTCCAGAGCAAACATCAGACCTGTGTTTCCCAGCCGTGGCACACCCTGTCTCCTCATGCCAGTATACCATGGTGCCTCTGCAGGGCCTGGCTCTGGTTGGCCACTGCCCGCTGGACCCCCATTTGCCCCCCCCACCGCATGCCATCTACCCCCCTAACAGAGAGTGCACGCCCAATGGGAAATACCATTACCCCACACACCGTCTGCCAGGACTACGCCAGGTGAGTTCCATCAACATGTCAAGGCCATGTCTTGTGCATCTGCCCAATAAATCTCTGTTGGGAGCGTATTAGCTTTGGGCACCTTATTCATTTGTTTTTCATGTGTAACAGAAGTCTAACAGATGTCTCTTGTTCCTATTGCAGGAGGATGTGGAGTATGATATGGAGTGTGACACGCTGCTAGCACAGACCATGTCAAATGGACACACCCCAGGCTACCACTACTCTAACAGGTAGGCACAGTACTGTTCTCACATATCCTCAATTTGTCAGTCATCCAGATAGTGTTTCAGTCCATCTGTGTTTATTTGAATTTTATGTATTTATGTAACCTTTATTTAGCTAGGCAAATCAGTTAAGAACAAATTCTTATTTACAATGACGGACTAAAGTCAAAAAGCCTCCTGTTGGGTTTACATGTGTATATATAATCATTCTCACCCAAACATCTCTCTCTCGCTCTCAGTGAGCCTGGAGACGGTGAGGACTGCTGTCTGCCCGATGACTCCACCCTCCAGCTCCTCAACACCTCTGAACAGCCAATCAGCACTCAGGACCTGACGGCCAATGCCCATTTTCACAATGGGGACATCAATCTAGGTACGTGTCTGTTCTCTCAAAACTTTAACATTAGGAAAACTTATACATTCACCTCACACTTCAGCTATGAATGCGTGTATGCCCACTGTCAAATAACCATGTATTTTCTTCCCCTGTCTGTCTGTGTAGACCTTCTACCCTGCTCTCCCTCTCCTCTGCTATCACTGGAGGAGAACTCCACGGCGACAACATCAACAGCAACAACGCCAGAATCCCAAGATGCACTTCCACTCCAGAGTGAAACAGGGACGTCAGACTCAACAGATGCTTGAAAAACAGAAAACAAAAAAGTCTTTATTTTTGTATCACAGATATTTATATATTTATGCTTTTGTACATAAACATTGTTTTGTTATGCTGTATATAAGGATATGTTCATATTGAAAAATACATGTATCTGTATGTCAGTTTCTGTGATGTTGTAATCCTGCTATGTGATTGTATATTCATGTCTGCACACCTTGAGGAAAGGAGGGGGATTCCAATCCTGGTGCTGATTTAAGTCAGTCAGCGCATTCTGTTGAAGGTTTCATCTGACTGGCATGCCACTATTTCTCTGACTAGGCACCAGCAGCACATCTACCAGTCTGCTTTAAGTTATTCCCTGTAGAACTCCTATGTTCCCCTTATTTCCAACTTAAACAGACATCTGGTTATTATACGACCCTGATAGTTGCATGTCAGAAAAAAAAGAAAAACAATGGACAGGGTTGTGGTGCTCAGTAGAGGAACAGAGAGCAAGCTTTTTGAGGGAGCACTACCTCTATGTTCAATGAAAATGCATTTTATACACCCCCCGTGTTGTATATACTCCCTCTTCTGTTCAGTGTTGCCATAGTGTCCGCCGTTTCATAAAGATGCATTTTATACACCCCCCGTGTTGTATATACTCCCTCTTCTGTTCAGTGTTGCCATAGTGTCCGCCGTTTCATAAAGATGCATTTTATACACCCCCCGTGTTGTATATACTCCCTCTTCTGTTCAGTGTTGTCATAGTGTCCGCCGTTTCATAAAGATGCATTTTATACACCCCCCGTGTTGTATATACTCCCTCTTCTGTTCAGTGTTGCCATAGTGTCCGCCGTTTCATAAAGATGCATTTTATACACCCCCCGTGTTGTATATACTCCCTCTTCTGTTCAGTGTTGCCATAGTGTCCGCCGTTTCATAAAGATGCATTTTATACACCCCCCGTGTTGTATATACTCCCTCTTCTGTTCAGTGTTGTCATAGTGTCCGCCGTTTCATAAAGATGCATTTTATACACCCCCCGTGTTGTATATACTCCCTCTTCTGTTCAGTGTTGTCATAGTGTCCGCCGTTTCATAAAGATGCATTTTATACACCCCCCGTGTTGTATATACTCCCTCTTCTGTTCAGTGTTGCCATAGTGTCCGCCGTTTCATAAAGATGCATTTTATACACCCCCCGTGTTGTATATACTCCCTCTTCTGTTCAGTGTTGTCATAGTGTCCGCCGTTTCATAAAGATGCATTTTATACACCCCCCGTGTTGTATATACTCCCTCTTCTGTTCAGTGTTGTCATAGTGTCCGCCGTTTCATAAAGATGCATTTTATACACCCCCCCGTGTTGTATATACTCCCTCTTCTGTTCAGTGTTGTCATAGTGTCCGCCGTTTCATAAAGATGCATTTTTCATCAAAAGTATTAAATGTATGCAACTTCAAATCATTCTGCCTTCAATAGTTTAGAGGACAAAGAGATATATTGTATAGTTATTTATTTTTAGGGGGAGGAAGATTCTGGAAGTTTTGTTACCCAGTCACACCCAAGCCAATTTAAATTTTAGACTGAAATGACAGTCTGTTTCTGCTGGTCACTACTCCAAATGACTGCCTTGTGAGGGGATCTTTGACGGCTGCGCCAATATTATCCTTCCCCCATACATTGGTGCATCAGTATTAGCCTTCCCTGTGAGGCATCGGAGATCAAAATGAAGGAGTTCCTGAATCTGTAATCCATCTTTGTGTGTAGCTGTTGTCATGGTTACACAGGCTGGAGCACTATTGCATGTAAATAAAGCTTATAATGAAATCACCTTTGTTTTCCCGTTTAATTTTTAACCCTGTTAAATGGTTTGTAGGGAATTGAAATAAAGCAGGTATCATCGCAAACATTGTTGCAAGAAGCCATTTCAGATAGCTTGCTTTGATTTGTCCCTCAACTGAAGGCACAGTACTGTTAAAGGGAAACGAGTGATATCTGGAGGACATGCTGTTTCTGAAACAAACCAAGTTTAACAATAAAAAGGTTAATAAATCAACTTTATTTATTTACAGATGCATACATATTATAGTAACAATTGTCATAAGAAATATATTTACAAAATAGCTCTACACAAATGGGTTCTGTACAGCCACCATGATTAAGTTACATTTAGAATGTTGTGCAATTTTAATGTCACAGTCAATGAAAGTACAAAACTCTTCATAGCATGTTACAAGTAGATATGTCGTCACGTCAGACACATTTGCAAACCATATGGTTTAGAAGCTTTATTTCCCCCATCATAGATGTATAGGAGGGGAATGATCAGTGAAATGCTATGACTTCACTAACTCGGGCATCCGATGCCATGTTAAGGCATCAATTGAACTGACAGGCTGTCAAAGTAGAAAACACTTGAATGTGAGAGTAGGTTCACTAACCATGAATAATAACATGATACCAACCAAGTCAGCTAACATACAGAACCGATCAGCAGCCCTTACAACCACTTCAATCCACACAAAAGAGTTGGAACTCCTGTCAATTCAATTGGCCATAACATTTCTTCACGTAATTCAATTGAACACATTTCTCACTGAAATGGAATGGAGACAGAATATTCCTGACTACCACGTTGGCACCTCAAGTCTTCTCACCTACACGGCAGAGCTCCCATCATGCCCTAGGATATGGCTGATGTTGTGGGCGGGGCGGTTGGGCTGTTTGCCCGAGTCTGCAGAGGAAGTGTTGGAGAGGGACAACAGGGGGGACATGGGCATCACAGAACCATCAGGCTGCATTGCTGTGGCGATCTCTGGGAACAGCGAGGTGAGGCTGAAGTTGGACAGGTGTGGGGTAATGCCAGAGGAGTTGCTGATGGGCATAGGGGGCATGTCTGAGAGTAGGGGGAAGCTGGCCTGGGCGAACCCTACGGGACGCGGGGGGGACAGGATGGAGCCGAAGCGGTTGTTGAGGGGGGCAGAGCTGCTCTTATCGGCCCCGGGGCTGGTGAACATCTGGTTGGAGAAGTACTGGAGGGGTATGTCGCTGGGGTGGGCGGCAGAGGGGTAGGAGGGGTAGAAGGAGGGTAAGGTGTTCTGGGGCTCTACGGGTAGCAGGGCCGAGGGGCGGGAGGAGTTGGGCTGGCTGACAGGAGGGATAAAGGTAGAGTTGGCGTTGATAGGAGGAGGGGGATTCATCCCTCCTTCCGGGATGAAGGGGAAGCCAAAGTTCTGGGCCAGGTGTTGGTCAGGCACAAGGTTGTTGTCCCCAGCAACCTGGGCATTGTCTGCCATAAAGCGGACGATACTGCTGCGCCGTGCCTCACCCCCTGACTGTGGTCGACCCAGCAGGTGGACGTCAGGCTCAAAGGGATTCCCAGGTCTCAGGCTGCCTGACCGTTGTCGCTCCCCAGGCCTCAGCTTCCCGCTCTGGGCCTCCTGGGTGATGTGGCGGGAGCGCTGGCTGACTGAGGTGGGGGGTCTGGAGGGGGCAGGGGTGCGGCCTGGCTCGGAGCTGCTGTGGGGGGTAGGAGGGTGGGGGAGGCCTGCCCGTACCCCTGGGTGGGCACCCATGTTCCCACTACCCTGAGGGATGTGGCCCTTGTTGCCCTCCCCAATCCTCATAGCTGAGGCCTTCTGTGTGGGAGGAACACTGGGGCTGGATGCTTTAGCCTGCATGTCCCCTGCAGAGCTGCCAGGCACACAGCCGTACTCCATACTGACCGGAGGACAGCACTGGACTGCCCTCTGGTGGTTGGTCTGCTCCAGGAGACTCTGCATGAAGCTCTGTTGACACCCCTCCTGGTCCAGAGGAAGCCCTGGAGCACCAATATGCACCCCCTGTGTCCCAGGATGGGGTCCACTGTACCCACCACGGGGTCGCCCATCCCCTGGAGGCCCCAGTCCCATTCGGAATCCCCCCTGCTGCCCCTGAGGGCCTCTCTGAGAGGAAGGACCTGATTTAGGTGTCATGTCCCCGCCACGGGACACCTGGACCTCGAAGCCCCCCAGTTGATGCCCCCCTCCAGCACCGCTCAGCGTTTTAAACGGAGGACACTCAGAAATCCTCTGGACGTCTGCAGAACCAGGGTGGTCTGGGGGCAGCCTGCTCTGAGGGTTATGTGCAACGTTGCCCTTCACTCTGGATGTGTCCAGGTAGCCCCGTAGGTCTGGTTGCTCCTGTGTAGTACCGCGGGTGGCCTGGAGATGGAGCCCCATGCGCTGCTGTTGCTGCTGCTCACCAGTGGAGGAACTCTTCCCAATAAGAGCCTCTGCTGAGTAGCTGGAGACCCGGTGGCGCTCCTGGCGCGAGGGGGCACAGCCCAGGTCGGAGGGCCGAGAGGCAGGGTTGCTGGGCTGGGAAGTCAGTTGCTGCTCCAGGTTCCTAGAGCTCATCAGCCTCTGCATGGTACTGTGGTCCTGACCAGACTGAAGGGAGGGGATAGGAGAGAATAAATTATTTGATATTATAAACTGGGTGTTTCGAGCCCTAAATGCTGATTGGCTGACAGCTGTGGTATATCAGACCGTATACCATGGTTATGACAAAACATGTATTTGTACTGCTCTAATTACATTGTAACCAGTTTATAATAGCAATACGGCACCTCAGGGGTTTGTGGTACATTTTTTTTATTTTATTTTACCTTTATTTAACCAGGCAAGTCAGTTAAGAACAAATTCTTATTTTCAATGACGGCCTAGGAACAGTGGGTTAACTGCCTGTTCAGGGGCAGAACGACAGATGTGTACCTTGTCAGCTCGGGGGTTTGAACTCGCAACCTTCCGGTTACTAGTCCAACGCTCTCACCACTAGGCCTGAGGAGGTGTGGTATACGGCCAATATACCACGGCTAAGAGCTGTATCCAGGGACTCCCCGTTGCATCGTGCATAAGAACAGCCCTTAGCTGTGGTAAATTAGCCATATACCACACCTCCTCAGGCTTTATTGCTTAATTAGATAATTAGATAACACAATGAATACAAAAACATGCTTTATCATGCATATGCATAGAATTTATAGCACCAATATACTACCATAGAATAGCAAGAGTACATACTCAAAGTAAATGTAATCCTATCATTTTATGGCTATCATTCAAGACAGCCTCAGTAGTTCCTGTACCTTGAGGTGTTCCTGCTGGGCCAGGTGGTTGCTGTGGTGAGCTCTGGGTCCTGCTGGTCCTGGCTGGCCCTCACAGCTCTTCTCCTGGTGCCGTGACCCAAAGTGCTGCTGCTGTTGTTGCTGCTGCTGGATCTGTTGCTGCTGGAGGTGCTGGTGTCTGGAGTGGGAGCTCTGCTGTTGAGGGTGTTGTTGATGATGTTGCTGTGACTGGGCTTGTTGTTGGTGTTGCTGTTGTGTTTGCTGTTGGTGCTGTTGTTGATGAGACTGTTGATGTTGTGACTGTTGTTGGTGCTGCTGCTGTTGGTGTGTTTGCTGTTGGTGCTGTTGTTGAGACTGTTGTTGGTGTTGTTGGTGTGATTGTTGATGATGCTGCTGCTGTTGAACTCCAGTCTTCTCCAGGTGGTGTTGTTTCTGTTGCAGGCCCACAGGAGGGCCGCCATGACCCCCTCCAACCAGCACCCGCTTCTTCTGGACGTGCTGCTCCTGCTGCAGAGCCCTCTGGTGGAGGCTGTGGAGCTGTGCAGGGTCAGGCTGGGTCAAGTGGTGCTGGAGCTGGTACAGGTGGTGCCTCTGCTGCTCCTGTTGCTGCTGCTGCTTCAGGTAGGGGTTCCCCCCGAGGTGTTGGCCCAGCTGGGGTGCACCATGCTGGGGGTGGCCCTGAGGCAGGTGGAGCACACCTGGTTGGTTGTGTTCCTGTACGGGCAGCTGGGGGGTACAGTGGCTCTCGGTGGGTCTAAGCACCGTACTCATGAAGGTGTTGCCTGAGAACAGGGTGCCAACTCCATCAGGGTTGATCCTGGTCATGATGGATGAGGAGGTAGGGGGAAGTTGGGGTACCATCATCTGGCTGTGGTCCAGGGGTTTGACCTCCATGCAGCCCACGTTGGAGGCCGATGGGCAGGCCTTATGTCGCTTGTTACTGCTGGACAGCATCACATCGTCCTGGGCTGGCCGCTTGGACACGTCCTTGATGTGTCGTGGCTCACCCACCCCCACCTGGGGCCTCATCTGGGCACTCTTAAGGGGAGTGTACTCGTTCAGTTGGACTGAGCCCGAGCAGAGAGGAAGGCCAGGGGTGGAGGGCTGGGAGACATGGGCTGAGTTCCCCGCAGGGGATGGGACTGAGCCCTGCTGCCCAGCCAGAATGGGGGAGCCTGGGTAGGCCTGCTGCTGACGGGAGCTGGGCCGGATCAGGTTGTTGACACTGAGGGTGCTGGCAGTACCAGACTGGGCTTGGCTCTGGGGTTGGGAATGGGAGTAGGAGAGGTTCTGGGGATGTCTGACTCCGCTGGCTGCACTGCCTGCTACTTCTCCAGCCTGGCCCCTGACAGACAACTGTGATGGGGGTTTAGCCGCTGGAGTTTCCATCTGTTTGGTGAGCTTTGTCTGTTGTCCAGCCCCCCTCTCTTTGCTGCTGGAGGCTTGCTGGGACTTGGGGTTGGGTTCCCATGCAGGCGTTGGGTTGTTTGTGGAGCCGGTGGGGTTGTCCACGGTGCAGCCCCCCACCCTCCTCCCAGGACTGTCCTGCTCCAACATAGCCAGGATATCAGCCTGCTCTGTGGTAAAAGTAAATGGTCCAAAATGACTCGGCGAGGAACTGACACTGTGGCCAGTAGGAAGCATGGACGCCACAGAGAAGCCCATTCCACCACCTGCTCCACCAGACATGGGTGAGTCAGTCTGTCTGCTGGGAGCCTGAGGCTGATCCGGGGCCTCGTTGTCTAGTGTGTACACCTGCTGTGGGAGAGTGGAGTCCTTTCTAGAGGGCGCTGCATTATTCCTCACACTCCCTTTCTCCATCGCTGCGCTGGGGTGGCCTTCTGCCTGAGGCTCCTTCTCCCTGCCTGACAACGCTGTCACTTTCAGCTCAGCACGATGGGATGGTTTGGGGGTGGAAGTGGGCATGGTCATTTGCTGGTTCGAGGGTCTATTGCAGGTGACCCGCTTCCTGTATTCTGATGGCATGGTCATGGGAACTGTTAGAGAGGTTGAAGAGAAAGACAGTGCACTGGAGCAGGGGGTTGGTGTGGAGGGGACCGAGGGAAAAGCCACAGGCTGGGACTGGGTCTGGGTTGTAGGCTGAGACTCCTGGCTGTTGGCTGGCTTGGTCTGACCCGTTGATGAGGTGAGCTGAGCAGACTGGAGAGACACCATTGGTGTACTTTCTGTTGAGCTTACAGTGCTGATTGACGGTCGACATGCTGCTGACGATGTCACACCCATAGATGTGGATCTAGTCTCTGTGGAAAAGGCACTGGTCAGCATAGATCTACTCTGTCTAGAACTGCCATTTGTGGCAGCTAATCTAGCTTGCACAGTGTTGACAGTAGTAGTGACAGGCTGTCTGTTCTGTGTGACTATAGGTCTAAGGTGAGTGGAGCTGTCACTAGGGGCGACAGCAGGCTGTTTACGCTGGGAAGAAACAATAG
Organism: Oncorhynchus kisutch; assembly: GCF_002021735.2. Classification (NCBI taxonomy): domain Eukaryota; kingdom Metazoa; phylum Chordata; class Actinopteri; order Salmoniformes; family Salmonidae; genus Oncorhynchus; species Oncorhynchus kisutch. The sequence continues at coordinate 69,176,187 of NC_034191.2, read as the reverse complement.
CACTGACTGTAGGAGTATCTGCTGCACACGTGATAGTGGTGACTGCAGATAGACTCACAACACTAGTGATAATGAGTTGACTCTGTGTGGAGCTGATACTGACTGTTGATGTACACGGAGTGACACTAGTGGCATTTGCCACAGAGGTTCTACTGTGTGTTGTGCATGCACTGGAGACAGTTGGCCCACTATGTGTAGCAGCATTGACACTACCATCTTTAGGTGTGGACTGTGGAGAGCCAACACTACTCACAGGTCTGCCATGTGTGGCTGCCTCAATACTACTAACCGAGGATGTGTTCACTGTGGTGCTGACAGGGCCAGGCTTTGGCTGTATTGTCCCAGCAGCAGAGGATGGGATTCCCTGAACCACAGTGGCCTCTTGTTCCTGACGGTCCCCTGTTACAGCCACTGGCTTGGCTGCAATGGTGACAGTACGACTAGTCTGCCCTCGTTTCGGCTCCTTCTTCCTATCCAACTTGGTCCTCTTGTTGGTGGCTCTCTTAGCTCTGGGCATTGAAGCTGTGCCAGGCTGTCTCTGCGAGGCCTTCCCTGTACCCACTGCCAGACCTGTTCTGGGTGGAGTCACACTGGGGATCGAGATCTGACTGACAGGGGAACTGTGTGGAGCTGCTGAAACCGTGACAGAAGATGGCTGTTGTGGCACTATAGAGTAGGATGGTGGGGCAAGGGTCAGCTGGACGTTACTCTGGGTGGAGATGCATGGCGGCATGCCCTGTGAGATGCTCTGGTTGAGACTGCTGAGGGCTCCCAGGGTGTGCAGAGCCACGTTGGTTGTGGGCTCCTCAACAGTGGTGGGCTGGATCAGCTGGAGACTGCTCTGGCCACCCTGAGAGCCATACTTATCCGAGGTTTTCATGGGCTGCAGGGAAAAAACCTGGCCGTTCACAGTGATGGTCTGAGGGGTCGGGGGAACCGGGGGGGCCTGGGTTTGAGGGACTGGACGGGGTAGAATGTGGACCAACTGTTTACCCCCAAATATCTGTTGCCCAGTGGTGGAAGTTGGGCAGTTGGTTGCGACAATCTGATTGGGCATGACAGGTGCTGTAGTGGGCACCATGCCAACCTGAGGGTTCTGAGGAGGAGCAGGTGGAGGCTGATTGGAGGCCTGGATGATGACGATGTGCTGGCAAGGCGTCTGATTGGTTAAGTCCTCCCTGACAACCGACTGGGCTGAGCAAGGATTGGTCTGCTGTAGGATGACAACATTCGGGTTGTTAGTGTTCTGAGAAGCCGTTACCCCAGCAACTGTTGTCCCTGCAGGGTTTACTTGCAATACTTGCATGGTCTGGAGGAGGGGCATCACAGATGTCTGGGGGTGGGGCTGGGGCTGATTCATCAGGGCAGTCTGTGGATGGGGGAGGACTGTTGCCGGTTGTAGTACAGCAGGTTGAGGTTGTGACATCATAGCTGAGTGGGCTACTACAGCAGGCTGGGGAATTATGGCTGACTGAGGGAGGATGGCACACTGTGGCTTGGGGGCCATGACTGGCTGAGGCTGGTGCTGGGCAAGGATAGCTGGCCGAAGCTGGGGTGTCCTCTGTATGGAGGGCTGGGCTTGGATATGGGCAGTGATGGGTGCCTGGAGCTGTATGGGTACCTGTGGCCTCATTTGAATATGAATGGGTTGAACTGATGGTTTAGTGCCCATGGGGCATACAGACACCTGCTGCCCAGTGGTGGTAGTCTCCTGTGTGGAGAGAGACTGGCAGACAGGTTGCACTGTGTTCCCAGCCAGCTGTAGAGTAGTCCAGGTGGTCTGTGTGCTCCCTGCTGCACTGGCCCTGAGGAGGGTTGAGCTGCTGGGGATAGTCGTCCTGCTGGCAGCGTTCTGGGTGGTTATAACCTGGGGAAGGGCTGTAAGGCTGGGGACAGGCTGGAGAGGGAGTTGGGTGGCCAGACTGGCTGCGACATTGAGACTAGGGGCTGGGGTGGCAGGCTGGGGCAAGGCGGTGGTGACAGTCGGGAGAGGGCAGAGACCCTGGAGGGTGAAGTAGGACACAGAGGGCGGCAGTTTTGGGGCTGAAGGTGCCTCTGCTACACACTGTTCCACCAGCCTGATGCCAGGTATAGACACTGTAGGGGCAAGGGTTGCCCCGGGGAGGAGCGGAGGGGCAGAGGAAGGGACGCTGACGTGCTTAAGAACCCTGTTCACCCTTACCCCTGCTGTAATGTCACAAGATGACTGAACAATCACAGCCTCAGCAGGTTGCTTCCCCTGATCGGAGGCTGGACTAGGTTCCTTTCCTGCTGGGCGTATCACATTTCCATTGGAGTAGACAATAATTCTTTTGGGGAGCTGGTGAGTGGGCGCTACTTTGGCAACCTTTGCACAGCGCAACTTGCCCTTCCAGTGGACAGTGGGGTCGTCCAGGAAGTTGATGTCGTGGGCTTTTAGCAGCTCAATGTAATGGCCGCTCTCCTTCCGCAGCTCATCCAGCTGATGCCGCAGTCGCCGGATCTCCTCAGCTGCAGAGATAGGAGACAACAAGGACTAGTGGTCATCAACACAGGACTCTCAAACATTCAGACAATTACACAGAAACACTGTCAAATGCAAGCAAACACATAGGAAAACGCACCCAAAGGAATTAAATACTTCTGCACCGCCAAAACATACCTGTAAATGTCACACAAACTCTCATCTCACCTTGTACTAGGTCTCCTCCCTTGAGAAGCATGGCGTCATTTTGTTTCTGCAGCTCAATTATGTAACGGTAGGCCTGGTCCAGGATCATGTTCTTACTCTAAAGACAGGGAGGGAGGATGTCAGCATGGGATTTACATGTATACAAACACAAGTCAAAACAGATGGCAGGATAACAACAGGATCTTCACAGACAAGGCCAACTAATAGCTTCAAACCAAAAGATAAATACTACTCCTTCAAAAGCAAACCAAGCCTGTAAGTTCTATGGTTTGGTCCAAAAACACACTAAGGTGTGTGTGTGTGTGTGACTATGGGTTAGGCCTACCTGCTTCAGTGCCTGGGAACAGGGTAGAAGGTCCCCAATACGGTTAATTCCAGCGTTGATCTTCTCTTTTCGCTGTCTCTCAACTAAAGGACAAAAACAAAACCTTAGCGAGTCATTCCCACAAAATCCCGAGAAACTACAGAAAAACAACATCTCACCTGCATTGTGAGATTCCTTGTTTTTTTTCTTCCTGCAAGAGAAAATGAAGAGGTTAGCTAATGTTGTGTGTCTGAAAACGATACCCATATCAATGTAGAAGACTGTATGCGTTTCTGTGGTAAAGCGCTGACAATACAGTGCCTTGCGAAAGTATTCGGCCCCCTTGAACTTTGCGACCTTTTGCCACATTTCAGGCTTCAAACAAAGATATAAAACTGTATTTTTTTGTGAAGAATCAACAAAAAGTGGGACACAATCATGAAGTGGATTGTGGCCAAATACCAGGCCGAATACTTTCGCAAGGCACTGTACATACGCCAAGGGATCCTTCCCATAGACGTAACAATGGTCAGAAGGATCCGTGTTTTGTCCTTACCGTGGTTTATGGCCAGGAGTCTGGTTCTCTGTCATCTCTGGCATCCTGGCCTACTGTACTGCCAAGTCACCACGCTCGCAGGCCAAACATTAAATCTCTTCCCTGGCCGACCTGCAACCCAAACAGTCATAAGAGACTAATGAGTGAGGAGGTATGATGACTAGACAATAGAAAAAACCATCGATTACAAATAAGTAACGGATCATATATTACAAGGCTGTTGAGCAACAACAAAACTTCCAAATTCAAGTAGCCTCATGTTGTGCTGCCTTTACTCATCACAACAATATGGGACAAGATAAACAGACCTTTGCCAAGTTTCATGTAAACAATGAGCTTAGTCCAACGCTGTGTGAACCGGTTATCCCAGTTAGTAAACAAACATAAGCTGAAAATCATGAATTAATATTGACAAATTGTTTAGAACACAATATATTGGGGGCAATGGACAGCGTTCTATTGGAAAACAATGAAAATGTAGTTAACCCACTAACATCCCCATTTTCAACCTATACTTTCCCAGTAACGTTAGCTACGTAGTAGCTAGGGGGCCGAGAACTACGTAGCTATCTCATTAGCACTGCTATCCTGGTGTTGGAGTAGTTTCAGAAGATAAGCCCTATTTTGGTAGTGAATTTAAGCGACAATGACGTAAAACACAGTTCACACTCACAATACATGATGGTATAACCATATTGTGCTAGCTAAACAAACAGCCACCCAGCCAGCTAGATGTTAGCTCGCTAGCTAGATCACCATGTAGTAGCTTGTGTACATGTCAAGCTTGCTAGCTAGACTTGCTGAACAAAATTGCAAACAGAAAACCCCCTGGAAAAGTTGGGGAAAATAATAAGCTATCAAATTACCTGTATTTTCCCCATTATGGGACTTCGTTCCTGACAAAACTTTGGTTCTCTCTGGCAATAAACTCCACTCACAACCTAACCCAAAAAATCAAGTGGTAAGGAGAAAGGGGCGTAAGTAAACTGAGACGAACGATCGGGAATCAAGAGAATCGAGCTATGATCCAATCAAAAGATGTACTGGGACGAAGTCATGGATTGTGATTTGAATGATTGACGGATCAAGCAGAATTGATCCATATTGTACACAAATTGAACAGTCAAGTATGACATTGTTTAATTTTGTATTATATATATATATATTTACACCATGTCGTTCGTACATATTTCACTTCCTACTATAGAGCAAATTGCGTCTCAGGGATAAACATTCTATGCTGAGTCTCCTCTACTTCCAGTACTCTGCCCGTGCATTGTGAACTATGACGGGTATAAAGTCCCTTCGGAAAGTAGTCAGACCCCTTCATTTTCCCCACATTTTGTTACGTTACAGCCTTATTTTAAAAACAGATTAAATCGCTCCCCCAACAAAACAAAACAAAAAACAAGCTACTGACAATACCCAATGACAAAGCGAAAACAGGCTAAGAAATGTTAGCAAATTTATTAAAAATAAACTGAAATATCACATTTACATAAGTATTCAGACCCTTCACTCAGGACTTTGTTGAAGCAAATTTGGAAGCGATTACAGCATCGCGTCTTTTGGGGATAACAATACAAGCTTGGCACACTTGTATTTAGGGAGTTCCTCACATTCTTCTCTGCAGACCCTCTCAAGCGCTGTCAGGTTGGATGGGGAGCGTTGCTGCATAGCCATTTACAAGTCTCTCCAGAGATGTTCAATCGGGTTCAAGTCCGGGCCATTCAGCAGCTTGTCCCGAAGCCACTCTTGGTCGTTTTCCTGTTGGAAGGTGAATCTGAGCACTCTGGGGCAGGTTTTCATCAAGGATCTCTGTACCTCTCTTCGTTCATCTTTCCCTCGATCCTGACGAGTCTCCCTACCCTGCCGCTGAAAAACATCCCCACAGCATGATGCTGCCATCACCATGCTTCATCGTAGGTATGGTGCCGGGTTTCCTCCAGACGTGACATTTGGCATTTAGGCCAAAGAGTTCAATCTTGGTTTCATCAGACCAGAGTATCTTGTTTCTCATGTTCTGTGAGTCCTTTAGGTGCCTTTTGGCAAACTACATGTGGGCTGTCATGTGCCTTTTACGGAAGAGTGGATTCCATCTAGCCACTCTACCATAAAGGCCTGATTGGTGGAGCGCTGCAGAGATGGTCATCCTCCTGGAAGGTTCTCTCATCTCTACAGAGGAACTCTGGAGCTCTGTCAGTGACCATCGGGTTCTTGGCCACCTCCCTGACCAAGGCCCTTCTCCCTGATTGCTCAGGTTGGCCTGGCTGCCAGCTCTTGGAAGAGTCTTGGTGGTTCCAAACTTATTCCATTTATGAATGATGGAGGACACTGTGTTCTTGGGGACCTTTCATGCTGCAAAATGTATCTTGACACAATCCTGTCTCTGAGCTCTACAGAAAATTATTTTGACCTCATGGCTTGTTTTTTTCTGATATGCACCGTCAACTGTGGGACCGTATATAGACAGGAGTGTGCCCTTCCAAATCATATCCAATCAATTGAATTTACCACAGGTGGAGAAACATCTCAAGGATGATCATTGGAAACAGGATGCACCTGAGCTCAATTTCGAGTCTCACAGCAAAGGGCCTGAATACTTGGAAATTATGAAAACCTGTTTTCACTTTGTCATTATGGGGTATGATGTGTAGATTGCTGAGGATTTTTTATTTAATCCATTTCAGAAGGCTGTAAAAGTCAAGGGATCTGAATACTTTAAGGTACTGTATGATTGTAAACTATGATGGCTAGACAGACACATTACCATTTACGGTCTGATCTAAATCATGAAATAGAAATAATGAACCCACAATGCAAATAGCATTTATTTTATTTAGAGGTTAAAAAGTCTTACAATATAGAGCTCCAGAAAAGACCATTTTCAAAAGGAGAAAACAAAACATGCTTTTACTACAGTGGAGAGGGCAGTATTCTCCCAGCATGCAGTGGAGCAGGTTTCTCCTGGGCTTCAGGTTCTGTTGTAAGGGGCCCTACAGACAGAGGAAACTACCAAACCAACACGCAACCTTCCCACAATGGTCATGAGTGAAGCGCACAAAAAGGTTACAGATACATGTGGAAAGATCTAGTTGGCTGGGTTCCTACTTCCTACTACAGGGGCCAATAAAGGTTAGCCTCAGTACCAGACAGTACTCCAGCTAACTATAAAGTGCCAATCTAAACAGAAGCATCCACAACAATCTCACTCATGCACTTCACCCAGGCTGAGAGAACTCCATCTTATCCAGTCAATTGAACTGCTCTAGTCCTTAAAAACAGAGACCCGTCTCCTGTTCCTGAACTGCCAAGTACTCAAGCAATCCCTGCTTGACATCTTGTTCATTGTCACATCTTTGTACTTCGACAAAAACATCAACATCGTAATAAACCAGTTATTTCCTGTGATCTCATACACCTTTGCCCATCTCACACCCTGATCTCTCTGAAGGTTTCCGGGACTCTCTCACAGCATCTGTGGCAAGCCCAGGAGAAGCCCTGAGCCAATCAGCATCAGCATCTTTTAAAAAAAGAGCTGAAAAGAAAAAGATCTAAAGGGGGGATTAAATAGATGGGTTGAGAAACAAAACCATTCAGAAACAAAGAGTGGAATCCACTTCCTCAAATCTCCCCACAACTTGAAACCGTTCATCCTTCCTCATGCCCGCACTGTGGGGTGCTCCTTTCCCCCTCTGGACTGGCATCAGAGCTCTGACGTCAATAGGGGGCATTGCATCACAGCGCAAGGCTCACACTTTGCATATTGCTAGAAGAAGAAACAGTAAGTCTCACCCACCAGTAAAAACTCTTCCCAGAAGTCCCTGGGCTCAGGTGACAAGGGGATGAGTTCAGTGTTCCAAACGTGTCACCATTACAAGAAGCATCACTCCATGGTTGCCAGTTGGACTTCCTTTGTCAACGATAGTCTCTCACTGTAAAAGATTTTCCCTATTCAGTTCTATCGGGTTTTTTAGTACAAACCGCATTTAAAACAACTCAAACAGTATGATTTGCAAACACAGAAACCCCCCACCATATCTAAACTGTCTTAAGTCGGCAGCTTTTCTGAGCACTTTTGGATTCTGAATCCTTTATTTTGTTTTCAAATTTCTAAATGAAGAAAAATAGTAAAAATAAAATGCAAAATGTGTTTGTTTTGTTGCTAAATCAAAATGCAGCCATGTTTTGTTTTTTAAACTTTGAATTTGTTTTCTCTTTTTAACGTCCTTTGAAGAAAGTGGTGAATGTGTCGACCCATGGGCATCTGTCACAGTTCTGTTTCTTGGGGAGGCGGGGCACGACCATGCTCTTTCCAGAGGCTACTCTGCCTTCTGCAACTCTCCCCCAGGGGGCGCACAAGGGCTGCGCAGGCTCTTTTGAAGCACGTGGGCATCTGCCGGTTCTATCCTCTTGTAGTAGTTCTTTTTCGTCTCAATGATCTCAAAGCCAAACTTCTGGTAGAAGTCGATTGCAGACTCGTTGCTGATCTGCACATGACTGTCAGGAGGAAGAAAAGGAGCGTGTGAATTAAAGGTCAGGGATGAAGGGATGTGTGGGTGACATTTTCAACTGAACACTGAGGGTCCATCTCAAAAGGTTTCCTCCTTGATATGCACTGATGTGAAAACATAGGTCTGGTGAGAGCTAAGCAAGATGATGTAAGCCCATACCAGGCATTTTCTTTGTCCAGATCTTTCACATCAATGCACATCGACAAGGAGAGAAAGCCATAAAAAAGAGATTATAAACTTACAGGTAAATGTTGTCAAAAGTGCCATCCTTCTCACAGATGTTTAACACATGGTTCAGCATCTTCGTTCCTGGTTACAATAAAAGACTAGGAGTTTGACAATATGCAATACACACAGGTTATCATGACCCGATACTGTGTAAACAGTGTAAGAGGATATAATGAAATATGGTGTGACGCTGGCTATTGCTGGTGTATGAAACCAGGAAAAGATTGAGCCGTACCTATGCCTAATCTGCGGTAGGGCGCTAGGCAGCCCAGTGTCATGATGTACAGTCTCTTCTGGTTCTGCGAGTGGTCCACTCTGCAGCACACTGCCCCCACTGCAATGTCATTGAAGTACGCTGCAAACACAGGGATGAGAGGGCAGGCGTATTACATTAGTGCCATGCTGCAGTTTTTCCTCATATTACACCATCAGTTCACTACCAAAACAAATGCGTCAATATCAGACAACATAAGACTGTGTGGTTGGGCAAGCCTGTCTCGTCTTACCTAGCTTGGCGAGCTCTCCCACTTCGAGCACGTCCTTGTAGAACTTGTCATTGTAGCTGACGGGGAAGATGACCTGGTTGAGGCGTTTCAACTGTTTAATGTTGTGGGGCGTAACGTCCCCCAGCTCGATCCGGCTACTGGAACAAGAGCAGAACGGTCAACCAGCTGGAGACACAGGTGGGGGTGGACTCCAAGCAACAAAGATAGATAATGTGGCACTCCTATTCAGAGTGAATTCTACACAGGGGTGTAGTACATACCCATACTTTGGCCTATGTAGACAACTCATTAACTATGTTGATAAACTTAGAGATCTCTAACAGTTTGCTTGAGGACATGGTCCTGCCTGTGCTTTGACCACTTCTAGGGAGCAGACAGGGAAGCCAGTTTCCTGCCACTGTGAGCCATCAGGACCAGCCCAGATGCACTGACAGCTGCCACCTTTCATCCCAAAAGGCCAACACGCATACACCACAACGCCAGACAAAATCTTCCCCCTAACGCAAAACCATAAATTCAATGGCGCCTGGATGACATGTTAGTTGCAACTAGAAGAAATCTATGTATGTATACACACTTTCCTGTGTGCATTGATCATTTAAGATTAGTCAAGATGCAAATGTCAATCTCTGCAACCAAGAGTTTGTTTTCGTGTCTTGACCGTTTGCCTCAAATTGACCTCCCCCGGGGAGCGCACAGATGTATTTATAGGGCGGCTCCTTATGTTAAAACCTCTAGGCCGACAACAGCTGCTGCTCACGTGTTCGCCAGCAGTCAGAATAGAGCGGCAGCAGAGATCATGCAACATTGCAGATATTCAAACCTAAGACATCTGCTCTGCGAATTAAAAAAAACAGACACCACATCATGAGACCCCATTGGACTTTGCAGACAAGATGGTGTCATGTTAGGACAACTTGTTAAGTAAACATCAAGCTGAAAAACTGGTTTGAATGTTTCAACATCGAATCTACACATCAGTCTTTGTTGATCCACTGATTCCTTTCCTGTTGACACTTTAAAATAGAGCTAGAAATGCCCGAAGTAGTTGGCTACATACAGTAGTAAACATTTGCTACCTTGTGTCATTCCACCATAAAGATCCTATTACATTCCTAATTCTAACCATTCCACTTATACTAACTACTTGTGTGTTACTTACATGAATGAGTAAGGGATGCAGAATGTACCTAGTGTTTGCAAAGCAGCAATGAGGGAACTGATATTTTGTAGGCTTGACAGATAATTGCATAAGATGAACAAAGCACCTAGTTTTATGGTTGATGCTTACGCCCAAACAGTACAGTTGAACCATTGGGTTATTGAATCATTTAGCTAGGTTGCCTAATAAGTTAGCTAGTTAGCCAAGTTAGCTAGCGAATCAACGTTGCCCTGCTTCACAGAAATCAGTGATACTAGTTAAACATAATTCAAATAAACTGCTGACAAATGTGAACATTATGCTAACGTTAGGTAGTGTGACCACAAATAGAAGGAGCATTGGTGGAGTGACAGTTATCATGTGTTCCATGTTTAAGTTAGCTAGTTAGCGTTAGCTACCTAGCCGCGTGGTTCACTAGTTAAGTAAAGTAGCTAGCTAGTTGGTTGGTTTAACAAGGTTGGAATTGAGAGTGGCGTAAAGTAGCCGAGTAGTAATTATCTATAGCTAGCGACAAAGTAGGACATCGAATTTCAGGTTAGCTAATTAGCTACACGTCACGAACTAACAGACAGGTTACGAACTTGTCCGACTTTTGTTCAAGCATGGTTCATTTGATGGGTAATGCAGGCACTACTAGCCACACTTAGCAGGTTAACGATGCTATTTGCTAACTAGCTAGCTAGCCAATGACAAACGGTGGTTAGCGAAACGAAAATCACTGTAGTGCCATCATTGGCAGATTTTACCCCTAACCGCGCAAAGGGTTTAGCTAGCAGCAGCATTGCAACCACCTCCCCGCCTGTAGAAAAAAAAGAGACAAGAAAAAAACTTTACCCGTGATAAGAACACAGACATGTCTCTAAATGGCTTTACTCACCCTTTCATTGTAAACGACTGTTATTCCTTAAATTCGATGTGACTAAAGTTCTGAGTAGTTTACGGTTCGGTTGGGGGAATTTTGACAGAGTTAGGGTTGCCTCCCGTAGTACCCTCCACATGTGTTGCTAGCTGTTAGCTTAGCTACCGCACTCCTCCACGGCAGACTGTCAACTCTGACCCCGCATGCGCAGAACGTTAATATGGCTACATATTATTATTAATCCAGTTATTTTTATTAGTCAGTTTGATGAAATTACATAAATATTACTGTTTTATTATAAAGCAGGTTTGTGTTTGAAATATTGAAACATTTCGGGATGTTTGTTCTTTAAGTATGGACTGACCTTTGACATTTTTGTTAGATTTTTAAATGTCATTTTTGCACGTTTTTCATTATTCCATTTCTGATCATTTGTGGCGCAACTTGATATTTCATTTAAATTCATAATATTGTTGTAAACTATCGTCATGCAAATCTCCAGTGTCCCACAGTGCAATCCATATTTTTTACACGCAACAGCAACATTATGGGTCTACCGCCATTTTGGATCAAATGCAAAGATATGTTCTCAAAAAAGAACACATAATTCTACTGTTTGTTTTTCTGCCCTCCGTCTATTGTGGAGCCTTCCATCTTTTCTTGATCCGAGCCTCATTTCTAATTGCTGAATAAAATGCTGTGATGCTGCTCATCAGCTGTTCTGTTCTATTGTTGGTGTTTATTTAAATGTCAAACTATATACGAATATCGAGAGAAAGTATTGTCTTTCCCTCTATAGTCTTTGACAGCGCAGTGGGATTGAGCCACAGTGGAATGAATCATTTGCAGTGGTTGTGAGTCTCGCCATAGAGTTTCTGCGCTTTGCAAAGCGCTGTGAATGAAGTCAGCTGATCATTTGCTATCGCATGATCGACACTCACATCTTCTCTAGGCAGAGGATCAAGACGGTGGACCGTTTCATTTCTGAAGGTAGCTATCCCATTGTATTGTCATCATATCAGATTAAATGCAATGTCATTTTTGAAATGCATCAAAATGGCAGAGCAAGCGATTTTGACAGATGACCTAGGCTTTAAATCGCCTACAATGTAGCCAACGATGGCTATCCATGAAACTGCATAAATAACCATGTTATTTCACTAAGTCTGATATTGTTTATCATATGAATTTAATAATTGGAAAATACATTTACTTCTGGTCGTGGTGTTTCATTCAAGTGTAGGCCCATTTAAATGAACAAAATGACAAATAACATGGATCAACTGCAGCTAATTATATTAATTAAACATGCTTGCATTATTGGGTTGATTAATCAAATAAATTGCATCGCTGGCAGGGTAGCTTCTCAAATGTCGGGTGTTATTCCGCAAAAAAATGCGTAGAAGAAGTCGTGCCTCAGCAGGTAATGTATTTGTCTTTCATTTGATCGATGGATAATTTTTTATTAGCTACAATGTAACGCGTTATTTTCTGTGACATGGCCAGGGATAGACGTGTCATTTAACTAAAATAACGGCGATACCTACAGCGCGTGAGCGATGGTGTTTACAAGGTGATTATATTTGACATACATCTTTGGGGCAGTGCAGATAAGCTATTAGGCATACTACAAATGTTATCAAATCCAGAAACTCTCTGCATGTGAGATGTGGTATTGTAAATGAAACAATCACTTATTATTCCCATGCTGGTCTTTATTCCCTTGGTTTGTTCCTCGTGACAGATTGGCATGTGATAATGATTGTTTGAAGGCGGAAGAGCAGGATGAGCTGGAGATGGTGCAGAGGAGGAAGAATAATTCAATGCAAATAGCATCAGGGCCCCACCATATCCTTACTTGGATGTTGAATTTCTCATCAGAAGTGTCTGCTCATAGGATATGACCTCTTTGGGTGAATCTCAATATTCTAATGTGAGTTCCCATTACCCCCCCCCCCCCCCCCCCCCCCCCTCTCAATCTAATGTACTTTTCTGAGAAGTAGAGGATAGGTTAAAGCAATATTGTGGAATCCCAATGAGGATTTTTCTTTCACCTGTCTAGTGCTGTAGATTAGTGCAGTATCAAAGGAAGGAGATGCAACAAGGAAGGGAAAGGAAGCTTCAGGACTATTGAGAATGAGATCCACCCTTTGTGTATTCTATCTTAACAACAAAGAAATAACAGAATAGTTAAAAAGAACAGCTAGTTAAAAGGATGATTGTCCCCAAGTGTTGATTCAGGACCAGTTTTAGTTGCAGCTTTTAGGACTGAGAACAGAGCACTTGATCCTAGACTTGCCCTTTGGGGCATAGGATCTCAGCCTGTGGGGAGTTGTTGGTAAATATGTGAATCCATTGTGACAAGGGATGCACTGAGTGGATTAGCACTATTTTGTAACATTTTAAAACTCAAACAGGAAGTTCAGTATGAGCTGTTGGGTTTGCAGGATTATGTAACAATTTGGAACCCCCACTTGCTCTAGTTGCATTACGAGACTGATTATGCTTAAGGAAACAATTTTATTAGGCTAAAGGTCCATTGTGTTTTATTACCTTTACACTCACAGAAAGACCTTCCTTACTACGGATTGTTTACATTAACATTGCAGTACCCCGTGATGGGAGTGTATCCTCGATTTTAAAATGAGTCCATAGAACCTGGAAGCATGTCTGGGTTTTACACTGACTACTTCCCCTACTCCTGGCATTAATCTTTTTCCCCTTAAAGGTTGGGACTTTAGGGAGATGAAGCTGATCCTAGATCTGTTTTAAAGGGAAACTTCTGCCTGCATCATACCAGAGATTTGAGCTTTGTAGGTGGCTGCTATAAGACCAGACAAGTACACTTGTGTCAAGGGATTTAAGTTCACTCATCTAGCTTTTTATAGACCGGACTCTGAGTGTGTGAATCCGTATGTCTTGCACAGCATATGAACCACCGACACACACACACACTGTGAGTGGACATCCCAATCTTTCCCCACACTAGGATTTTACACTTCCTCAAATGGCCCAATATAACTTAGCCAGTCATGTGCCACAGTCATGTGATGCCTCATGCATATATTCATAGTCTCTATGCCAAAATCACAATGGAAGTGGTTGATGGGTGAATTATTAATCAGTCTTTTTTCTGTATCCGTGTTCTTTAGCTTGTTTTACAAGACAAGTTTGAACCTGTTGTAATCCAAAGGGAATTGAACATTCAAGTTAAGATCAAGAGATGAAGAGAAGATGGTCTTACATCTGAAGAACGCATATAAATGCTTACTAAGTCTGTCCTGTCCACTGGTGAGAACTGGAGGTCATCTTGAGCCATTGTTGTCTGTATCCTGCAGCTACAGACTAGACCTGTTGGGGGGGCTATTTCTACACAGATGACTCATCTAGCATGGAGGAAAATGCCCTATCTGTGGACGAAAGGGTGGTAAGGGCAGTGGAGCAGGAATGGTGTGTGTGTCTACAGAGTGAGTGGTGGGTGTTGTTCAATCTCCGTAGTATAGATGCAGGAGTATCAGGAAGCATCAGCCCCCTGTGTTAGAGCACCTGCAGTTTTCTGCCTGTGTAGATGACATTAAGTCACGACAGATTATGTGTGTGAAAAAAACAACAAAGGGAAGCATAGGCTATTATGCAGCATTTGAGGGAGAAGCATACAGAAAGAGGGAAGCATAGCCTTCACATAAGGTAGAGAAGAGCACAGAAATACAGTGACGCTTGCCTGGTATCTCCCCTCTAATGTTAGCGTACTGCGTCACACCCGGTGAGAATCGACCAGGGAGGAAGTCCAGAGGGAGCGGGGAGGTGTGTCCTATTTCTCACTTTTGATGCTGGTAAATCGTTGAGTCTTCATGTTGGGCTGTAGTCTCTGGGATATCATCATGGTTGCAGATCGGGTAAGGGGTGCTATTGCCATGGTAACAGACCGACTGCGATTTGTATGTGCAGACCAGTGTTTCCCAAAGCTACCAGAGACATTTTTCTGAATTAACGTGGTGAGTGAGAACTTAATGACATTTGCCAACTCCCTACTCGGTATCTTGGCCGTGCTGCTGCTCCAGTTTCAACTGTTCTGCCTGCTGCTATGGAACCCTGACCTGTTCACTGTGATTACTATTATTTGACCATGCTGGTCATTTATGGACATTTGAACATCTTGGCCATGTTCTGTTATAATCTCCACCCGGCACAGCCAGAAGAGGACTGGCCACCCCTCGTAGCCTGGTTCCTCTCTAGGTTTCTTCCTAGGTTTTGGCCTTTCTAGGGAGTTCTTCCTAGCCACCTGCATTGCTTGCTGTTTGGGGTTTTCGACTGGGTTTCTGTACAGCACTTTGATATATCAGCTGATGTAAGAAGGGCTATATAAACAAATTTGATTTCTTATTCAGCCCCTATACAACTTTGTATGCGTTGTTGGCAATCTTGTTATTTACAAACTTTTAGGAACAGATTCATGTTGGAACGTTCCACAAATGATACCCACCCCTATTTAAGAGCTGCAGAGCCAATGCTCCTGTTGGCATGAGAGATGTTGGAAGTGCTAGACTGCTGTTTATCTCTAAGGTTGTGAATACAAAGCATTTTATTTTGTCTCCCTGTTTGATTTGGTTCATGGTTATTTTCACTCCCTAACCAAGTTGGTGTGGGTTTTAGTTGCTGGTAGTGAGGAGGAAACAAAGCTTCTTGAAGCATTGTTTTCCAACCAATTTAGCCTCATGGTGGATGTCATAAAACCTCGCAGTCAAACATGAAATGTTTCCAATTGTTTTTTTCTCTCCATTTTATCCATTGTGGATTTGAGACACTTCAAATAAGGCCTGTGTTTTGATAACTGTGAATCTCTCTTGGACAATGTGACATCAGTATATTCGGTTTTATTTACTCAGATTTGAAAATGTTGTTGGCATAAAAGTAGACATCATGCAAGACTACAAATCCCTGCACGTCATCTCTAGTTGAAACCTTTGCTGTCAGCTACCTTGCTCCAAAACGAAAGGTGTATTGAACAATTTAATTTATTGTTCCATATTTATTTCACTAATATTTGTCTTATTTATGCACTTGGTGTTATTGCACAGAATACGATCCTAGTAGCCGTCATATTTATTGATATACAGTCAAACAAAGCACTGCAACATTTTGGACATTTTTCCTTAAAAGCCAAAATGTTGAATAAAATGACATTTGCAGTTGCTCCGCCGGTTGTCTGTACGTTTGGTGACTCATTAGGCTGAAATGAAGACAAGTATTGTTTACCTGACTTAAGAGCACAGGTACTGAAGTAGAAATGTTTCACCTGGCACATGCTCAAAACCATGCAAATGCCTGTTAGTATGCACTTCGGTCTTGTGCACGTGCCTTTGGTCATGAACAGACACACCTTAATAGCCACACACAGACCTGCGTTTGACGTCTGTTTGTTTAATACTTTCCTGTGGATATTTTGTCTCATTTCAACCAGCTGAAGGACCAACACCATGGACAATCTGCGTAGTAATTTCAAATATAATTTTGTGACAGACAAGGGACGTTTAGGTTCTTTCTATGTAAATGTACATGGAGTACACAATTGAAGGCACTGTCATGTTTCATGACTAGATGGATGTATAGGGAGTTGGATGAGAAGTCTGTTGACCTTCTAATAACTGGGTCAAGTGTCCCAGCCATGACTGTAACCCACTATGGTCTGGGATGCAGTCAACCATAAAAACACAAATCAATACACTTGTATATACAGTGTAACCGTTCTAAAAGTAGCACTGTGGCGTTCCGTCTTCAAAATAACCAGAAGCATTCTTCAACTGTGCCCCATTCTTCCCAGATTAAAGTAACAGGGTGAGACAATCTTCCTTTATCGCCCTCATTCACACACTCACTCAATTATTCTTTCTCTCCCGCAGATCTAGCCTGTCGGGATGGACCTGTCTAAACTGCCTAAGATCCGGGATGAGGAGAAGGAGAGCGAGTTTGGATACGTCCATGGAGTATCCGGCCCAGGTCACTATCACTCAAATGGATCTGTCACCAGTACCTCTGTTTAGCCTTCAAAGGTTTTAGCTGATGACGAGCCCCATCTATATCTGTTGTAGTAGGCTAGGCTGTTTCCACCAATATTGCTTACACTAATCTGGGGGTTAAGTTTGGACTAGACATCACATCCGTCTCTCTTGCATGTGTTTGCCTGCTGTGTGACCTCTGACCTGTGTTGTCCCCTGGCTGTGCTGTAGTGGTAACGGCCACTGCCATGGCGGGAGCGGCCATGTACGAGCTGGTGAGAGTGGGCCACAGTGAGCTGGTGGGAGAGATCATCAGGCTGGAGGGAGACATGGCCACCATCCAGGTTTACGAGGAGACATGTATCCTAACGGGTTATATTGCACTGTTACTGCACTTGACTGTGGCGGTGTCCCAAAATGGCACCCTATTCCGTACGTAGTGCACTACTGTAAAAGTGTTCTGTAAAAGGAGCAGGGTGTCATTTGGGATAAAAATGTTTTACTGTACCTGACTGTCTATATACTCCCTTTAGATAGGTAGGGGTGTGTGGACACACCTACTGTATCTGTACATGATCACCCATGTGTTCATTACTGAAACTATTTCTCTGGTACATACAATTCCTTGCAAAAGTATTCATCCCCCTTAATGTTTTTCCTATTTTGTTGCATTACAACCTGTAATTTAAATGGATTTTAATTTGCATTTCATGTAATGGACATACACAGAATAGGCCAAATTGGTGACTTGAAATGAAAAAAACAACGTGTTTCTAAATAGTAAAAAACAGAAAAGTGGTGTGTGCATATGTATTCACCCCTTTGCTATGAAGCCCCTGAAAAAGATCTGGTGCAACCAATTACCTTCAGAAGTTGCATAATTAGTTAGATTGCACACAGGTGGACTTTAAGTGTCACATGATCTTTGTGTATGATATATATATATATATATCACACACACCTGTTCTGAAAGACCCCAGAGTCTGCAACACCACCAAGCAAGCTGCACCATGAAGACCAAGGAGCTCCCCAAACAGGTCAGGGACAAAGTTGGGGAGAAGTACAGATCAGGGTTGGGTTATAAAAAATATCTGAAACTTTGAACATCCCACGGAGCACCATTAAATCCATTATTAAAAAATGGAAAGAATATGGCACCAGTGGCCAGAAAAAAGCCATTGCTTAAAGAAGAAAATAAGCAAACACGTTTGGTATCCGCCAGAAGGCATGTGGGAGACTCCCCAAGTATATGGAAGATGGTACTCTGGTCAGATGAGACACAAATTAAGCTTTTTGACCATCAAGGAAAACTCTGTCTGCAAACCCAACACCTCTTATCACCCCTAGAACACCATTCCCACAGTGAAGCATGGTGGTGGCAGCATCATGCTGTGGGGATGTTTTTTATCAGCAGTAACTGGGAAACTGGTCAGAATTGAAGGAATGATAGATGGCACTAAATACAGGGAAAGTCTTGAGGAAAACCTTTGTCTTCCAGAGATTTGAGACTGGGACAGAGATTCACCTTCCAGCAGGACAATGACCCTAAGCATACTGCTGAAGCAATGCTCGAGTGGTTTAAGGGGAAACATTTAAATGTCTTGGAATGGCCTAGTCAAAGCCCAGACCTCAATCCAATTGACAATCTGTGGTATGCCTTAAAGATCGCTGTACACCAGAGGAACCCATCCAACTTGAAGGACAAGAGCAGTTTGGCCTTGAAGAATGGGCAAAAATCCCAGTGGCTAGATGTGCCAAGCTTATGGAGAAACACCCCAAGAGACTTGAAGCTGTAATTGCTGCAAAAGTTGGCTCTACAAATGATTGACTTTAGGGGGGGTGAATAGTTATGCACGCTGAAGTTCAGTTTTTTTGTCTTGTTTCACAATAAAAATTATTTTGCATTTTCAAAGTGTGTTGTGTAAATCAAATGATACAACCCCCCCCAAAATCCATTTTAATTCCAGCTTGTAAGGCAACAAAATAGGAAAAATGCCAAGGGGGTGAATACTTTCGTAAGCCACTGTACACGCGGGCCATGTCCAGATACCCATAATAGTGTAATACATACTTAAACTGCATACTATTTACTCATTGTTGCATACTATTTAGCACATACCGTTTAGTTAAAAGTATGCAGTATGCCATGGCTGCAACGCAGTAGCGGCTCCTGATTGGCTGAGTAGATTGGGGGGGCCGAGTGCAGGAGGATTTTTCCAAATTCAACAGACATGCATCGCATTAAGTGGCCTGAAAGTATCTCATTACCAATTGAATTCATTTCTTTAATCTATGAATATGAATGGAGTTATAAGCCTACTCAGGCTGGTTATAGGCAGACCATCACATTCAACCTATACTGTAGACCATATAGCCCATCTATGCTATTTAAAAAAGGCTGAAGACACAAACAGATCATTTGGTTCCATTTCAACATATTTATTTATTAGTGAAACCAAAGTGCTGTAACACAAATTCAATCAAATAGCCTTGTACACACACCAACACTTTTCAAATGTTCAAATCAGAAGGCTATTGCACAGAATTTTTTTGAGTCAGGGGCATGTTGAGTCAGGGGCATGTTGAGTCAGGGGCATGTTGAGTCAGGGGCATGTTGAGTCAGGGGCATGGCAAATTCAGAACTGCTGGACAGCAATGTAAAAATAAAGCACTGATCATTGAGAACGAGGTCAGAATGCTTGCCCAGGCTTGATCCATTAACACATGGTGTGTTCCTGAGCGTTGTCACAGCGGGCGTGTCTGTTGGGGACCCAGTGCTGCGGACTGGAAAGCCTCTGTCTGTGGAGCTGGGCCCAGGCATCATGGGCTCCATCTTTGACGGTATCCAGCGCCCCCTAAAGGACATCAACGACCTAACACAGAGCATCTACATCCCCCGCGGAGTCAACATCGGAGCCCTCAACCGAGACCTGAAATGGGAGTTCTCCCCCGTCAAGAGCTTACGGGTGGGTGTGTCCTACTACTCTGTCAATGTTTTAATAAAAGTGTTGCGTGGTTTACGTTATACAAAGTTTGAAGTGACCCTAGAGCAGAGTTTCCCAAACTTAGTCCTGGGGCCCACCTGGGTTCACATTTTGGTTTTTGCCCTAGCACTACACAGCTGATTCAAATAACCAACTCATCACCAAGCTTTGATTGATTATTTGAATCCACTGTGTCGTGCTATGGCGAAAACCAAAATGTGCACCCACGTGGGACCCCCTGACCCGAGTTTGGGGAAACCCTGCCTTAGATCACATGCTGAACAACAAAAACATTGAATTGTTCAGCATTAACCCCTCATCACCGCTCTCTCTTTCTTAGGTGGGCAGTCACATCACAGGGGGTGATATCTACGGGATGGTGTTTGAGAACTCCCTTATCAAGCACAAGATCATGCTGCCCCCGAGGAACAGAGGAACCGTCACCTATGTGGCTCCCCCCGGAAACTATGACGTCTCGGTTAGTCCCACCTCCCTAGTCTCAATCCATAGTAATGCATGTGTGGAAATTGATGTATTTGGACTGAGGGTTTGGTGTGTGTTTCAGGACGTGGTGTTGGAGCTGGAGTTTGAGGGTATGAAGGAGAAGTTCACCATGGTCCAGGTCTGGCCAGTGCGACAGATTCGCCCAGTCACAGAGAAGTTACCGGCCAATCACCCACTGCTGACCGGACAGAGAGTACTGGACGCCCTCTTCCCGTGAGTCCCCTCTTTCTTACTCCACCTTTCCCTCTTTTTCTGTCACCGTTCTCCATCTCTGCTTGTGGGAAACTCTCTCACCACTCTCCCTCTCCACCTTTTCTTCGTTCTCTATCTCTGCTTCTGGGAAACTCTCTTACCACTCTCCCTCTCCACCTTTTCCTCGTTCTCTATCTCTGCTTCTGGGAAACTCTCTTACCACTCTCCCTCTCCACCTTTTCCTTGTTCTCCATCTTCAAGGACACTATCAGAATGTCCTTTCTTATGTCTTTGCTATTCTGCTTCAAGGAAACTCCATTACTACTTCTTAACTGTTTCTGCCAATATACTCAACCACTGCTTCCATCTCCCTGCCCCTGGTCTGTTCTGCTTGTCTACCTGTCTGTCTCTGTGTCCAGGTGTGTCCAGGGAGGGACCACAGCCATCCCCGGAGCTTTTGGCTGTGGTAAAACTGTCATCTCCCAGTCCCTGTCCAAGTACTCCAACAGTGACGTCATCGTCTACGTAGGCTGCGGGGAGCGCGGGAACGAGATGTCAGAAGTATTGCGAGATTTCCCAGAGGTTGGTGGTGTTATGTTATTGGATTATCATGATCATCACTATTAGCTATTAACTAGCCTGTTTCCAATTGGATATAAGGATGATTGACAGTGTGTCTGTTCAATAGCTGACCATGGAGGTGGATGGGAAGACTGAGAGCATCATGAAGAGAACAGCGCTGGTGGCCAACACCTCCAACATGCCTGTGGCTGCCAGAGAGGCCTCCATCTACACCGGTAAGAACCCATCACAGGGCCTAGAACACAACACGGCACACCTCCCAGCCAATAGCAGGCCTGAGACCAAAACATGGAGCACACCCCCTAACCAATCACCTACTTATCTGCTGTGTGTACCTGTAGGGATCACACTGTCAGAGTACTTCAGGGACATGGGCTACAACGTGAGCATGATGGCTGACTCCACCTCTCGATGGGCCGAGGCTCTCAGGGAGATCTCTGGTCGACTGGCTGAGATGCCCGCTGGTGAGTGGATGCTGGTAACATCCAAAATACAATTTAAAGGACAACTTCTAAGGCTAGTGGGGTGAACTAGTTCTAAATCAGCTGGTCATAAAGAAGACACATTTTGTGTATGTCCACAGACAGTGGTTATCCTGCCTACCTGGGTGCCCGTCTAGCGTCATTCTACGAGCGTGCTGGCAGGGTGAAGTGTCTGGGCAACCCAGAGAGAGAGGGCAGCGTCAGCATCGTGGGGGCGTGAGTACAGTTAACCTGCCAACACAATCTATCCATGCTGGAATAGACAGAAGTGGAGTGCTTCTTCTCTCGCTATAACCACATGTTACTGTTATTCTGTCCCCCTTCAGTGTGTCGCCCCCTGGTGGTGACTTCTCTGATCCTGTGACATCGGCTACCCTGGGTATCGTGCAGGTATGAATACAGCCTGTTTCTATCTGGCTCTGATAGACAACACTCATACATATGGAGCAAAGAAATAAAGATCAGCTTTAGGGATTATCAATCCTTATCTTCATCCTCTTTTTCTCTACCTCTACCTGCCTCCATCGTTTCTCTCACACACACACACACACACAGGTGTTCTGGGGTCTGGATAAGAAGCTGGCCCAGAGGAAGCACTTTCCGTCAGTCAACTGGCTGATCAGCTACAGTAAATACACGCGGGCGCTAGACGAGTACTACGACAAGCACTTCCCTGAGTTCGTCCCGCTGCGCACCAAGGCCAAGGAGATTCTGCAAGAGGAGGAGGACCTGGCTGAGATCGTACAGCTGGTCGGCAAGGTGAGGGGGAACGAAGGGCATGGTGAAGAAAGAGAAGGCAGGGATAACCAATGGCATCCGGTCCACCCATTATGCCATCATTGCTCTATTCATTCCTATGTGCTCTCTTTCATTGTGAAGTCTTTTATCCCTGAGTAGATGAAAGAAACATGGAGAATGCGTATGAATTTCCAGTTGCCCAGCGTTTTGAGATCTGTGTAATTTGAAGGGAGGATGGAACTTAATAATGTCCTTGCTGTCTTGGTGACAGGCCTCGCTGGCTGAAACTGATAAGATCACCCTGGAGGTGGCCAAGCTCCTCAAGGATGACTTCCTGCAACAGAACGGTTACACCCCCTATGACCGGTAACACACAGTGTCACTGTCTGACATACTCAAATATTTCTGGCAAATACCGAAAGACTACAACTGTAACTCTCTGCCCTCTAAACTCCCTACAGGTTCTGTCCATTCTATAAGACTGTTGGCATCCTGTCCAACATAATAGCCTTCTATGATATGGCACGGCACGCAGTGGAGACCACGGCTCAGAGCGACAACAAGATCACCTGGTCCATGATCAGAGAACACCTGGGAGAGATCCTCTACAGACTCAGCTCCATGAAGTTCAAGGTACAGCAGCAGTCTGACAGTTTCTCCATCTTTGTGTGTTCTTTGTCTTTCTTTCTACTTGTTTTATCTTCCCTCCTTGTACATGTCTGTTTTTCCCTGGATCTGTCTTTCTATGTAATCTCCATCTGAGTGTTTCTCTTGCTGTTTATCTGTATTTTGGTATCTTTGTGGTGTTGTCTCTGTTTCTCAGCCTCTGTGTTACTTTCTATGTCTAGTCTGTTATAGGACCCATCCTCTGTCTTACTCTGTATGTCTGGCCTGTTATAGGACCATCCTCTGTGTTACTCTGTATGTCTGGCCTGTTATAGGACCCATCCTCTGTGTTACTCTATATGTCTGGCCTGTTATAGGACCCATCCTCTGTTACTCTGTATGTCTGGCCTGTTATAGGACCCAGCCTCTGTTACTCTGTATGTCTGGCCTGTTATAGGACCCAGCCTCTGTTACTCTGTATGTCTGGCCTGTTATAGGACCCAGCCTCTGTTACTCTGTATGTCTGGCCTGTTATAGGACCCAGCCTCTGTTACTCTGTATGTCTGGCCTGTTATAGGACCCAGCCTCTGTTACTCTGCATGTCTGGCCTGTTATAGGACCCAGCCTCTGTGTTACTCTGTATGTCTGGCCTCTTATAGGACCCAGCCTCCGTTACTCAATACACAACCGGTCAAAATGTTTAGAACACCTACTCTTTCAAGGGTTGTCCTTATTTGTACTATTTTCAATACTGAAGACATCAAAACTATGAAATAACACATATGGAATCATGTAAACTCAGGAAAAAAATAAATGTCCTCTCACTGTCAACTATATTTATTTTCAGCAAACTTAACATGTGTAAATATTTGTATGAACATAACAAGATTCAACAACTGAGACATA
The DNA here is from genome assembly GCF_002021735.2 of Oncorhynchus kisutch. Lineage (NCBI taxonomy): Eukaryota > Metazoa > Chordata > Actinopteri > Salmoniformes > Salmonidae > Oncorhynchus > Oncorhynchus kisutch. The sequence goes on along the minus strand of NC_034191.2, from coordinate 69,152,397 downwards.
AACTGAACAAGTTCCAAAGACATGGAATAATGTGACCCTTAATAAGGGGGGGGGGGGGGGGGGGGGTCAAAAGAAACAGTCAGTATCTGGTGTGGCCACCAGCTGCATTAAGTACTGCAATGCATCTCCTCATGGATTGCACCAGATTTGCCAATGGAAGACCCAGAATTACCTCTTCTGCAGAGGATAAGTTCACTAGAGTTACCAGCCTCAGACATTGCAGCCCAAATAAATGCTTCACAGTTCAAGTAACAGACACATCTCAACATCAACTGTTCAGAGGAGACTGTGTGAATCAGGCCTTCGTGGTCAAATTGCTGCAAAGAAACCCTACTAAAGGACACCAATAAGAAGAGATGAGACTTGCTTGGGTCAAGAAACACGAGCTATTGACATTAGACCAGTGGAAATTTGTCCTTTTTGTCTAGAGTTCAAATTGGAGATTTTTGCTTCCAACCGCCATGTCTTTGTGAGACGTGGTGTGGATGAACGGATGATCTCTGCATGTGTATTTCCCACCGTAAAGCATGAAGCACTGTCTGTGATTTATTTAGAATTCAAGGCACTCTTAACCAGCATGGCTACCACAGCATTCTGCAGCGATATCCCATCTGGTTTGCGCTTAGTGGGACTATAATTTGTTTTTCCAACAGGACAATGACCCAACACACCTCCAGCCTGTGTACGGGCTATTTTCCAAGAAGGATAGTAATGGAGTGCTGCATCGAATGACCTGACCTCGACAAAAAACCCGACCTCAACCAAATTAACCAAATTGAGATGGCTTGGGATTAGTCGGACTGCAGAGTGAAGGAAAAGCAGCCAACTAGTGCTCAGCATATGTGGAAAATCTTTCAAGACTGTTAGAAAAGCAATTCAGTTGAAGCTGGTTGAGAGAATGCCAAGAGTGTGCAAAGCAGCCATCAAGGCAAAGGGTGACTATTTGAAGAATCTCAAATATAATATATATTTTGATTTGTTTAACACATTTTTTTTTTGGTTACTACATGAATACATATGTTATTTAATAGTTTTGATGTCTTCACTATTATTCTACAATGTAGAAAATAGTAAAAATAAAGAAAAACCCTTGAATGAGTAGGTGTTCTAAAAATGTTGACCGGTAGTGTATGTCTGGTCTGTTAAGAGTAACACAGAGGCTGGGTCCTATATGTTTCTGGTCTGTTATAGAACCCAGCCTCTGTGTTACACTGTTTCTGGTCTGTTATAGAACCCAGCCTCTGTGTTACTGTTTCTGGTCTGTTATAGAACCCAGCCTCTGTTACTGTTTCTGGTCTGTTATAGGACCCAGTGAAGGAGGGAGAGACCAAGATCAAGGCTGACTACGCCCAGCTGCTGGAGGACATGCAGAACTCCTTCCGCAGCCTGGAGGACTGAGCCCCCGACCCCTCATCCCAGGGGCAGTGCATGTCTGTCTGTCTGTCCCCCTCTCTCTGCAGATACCTCCACTGCAGCCTCACATTCCATTTCCTTGTGTTTACACCCAACCTGCCATCAGTTTACCCAATGTGTGTCTGTGTGGGCAAAAACAGAAGGAAATGTACTGTGTTCTTGTATTATGTTGCCTCTGTGTCTTTTCCCCAGCATGGTCAAAGATCTGCCCCATTACCTTGGTGTGTATGTTTACATGTCTTTGTGTGTGTGAGACATTTCATCTCACTCTTAACCCCTGCACTGCCCATCCCTCCCCGTTTGTTTTGCACATGGTCTCTAGCTGTGCACCTGACGATGTCAGTTGATGTAATTATAGTTCAATACCCCCTCTATCTGTACAGAAGATTAACATGAAATACTTAAGCAGAGTGACTATTTATTGCAGGTGTGTGATGTGGACATCGCCTGGGCTGGTTGTTTGTTGTTTTTCTTATGATAGTGATTTACGTGGTGTAGTCTTGTACGTGTGTAAGAGGTGGGCTCTCTTGTCCTCTCCTTTCCACTGCTCATCCAGGCTGTATCACAACCGGTCGTGATTAAGAGTTGCATTGGGCGGTGCACAATAGGCAGCAGCGTCGTCCGGGTTTGTCCGGTGTAGGCCATCATTGTAAATAAGAATTTGTTCTTAACTGACTTGCCTAGTTAAATAAAAAATAGGATAAGTGTATGAGTCCCAAAGAATAAAATGTGTAAAATGAAATAAAGCAACAAAACAAAATGGTGAATGTCGTGACTGTGTGTGATTCAGTAGATGTCAGTCTTCTCTGCATGTTCTGTACGTGTAATCAAGAGATTGCTGCTAGTGTATGATACGTTGATAGTTTGTGTGTGCCGTACCAACAATAGTAGTAGTGAACACAGAGATCAGATGCAGTCATGTAGTGTAAGAGTGACAGTAAATGATGTGTCTGGTGCTGCTGGTTAAACTAGTATTGCTACGTGCATTCCCCTCAACTAAAACATTTCAGTCACTAAAAGTAATGTACATACAGTTGAAGTCGGAAGTCTACATACACCTTAGCCAAATACACTGCTCAAAAAAATAAAGGGAACACTTAAACAACACAATGTAACTCCAAGTCAATCACGCTTCTGTGAAATCAAACTGTCCACATAGGAAGCAACACTAATTGACATATTTCACATGCTGTTGTGCAAATGGAATAGACTACAGGTGGAAATTATAGGCAATTAGCAAGACACCCCCAATAAAGGAGTGGTTCTGCAGGTGGTGACCAGACCACTTCTCAGTTCCTATGCTTCCTGGCTGATGTTTTGGTCACTTGAATGCTGGCGGTGCTTTCACTCTAGTGGTAGCATGAGACGGAGTCTACAACCCAAACAAGTGGCTCAGGTGGTGCAGCTCATCCAGGATGGAACATCAATGCGAGCTGTGGCAAGAAGGTTTGCTGTGTCTGTCAGCGTAGTGTCCAGAGCATGGAGGTGCTACCAGTACATCAGGAGATGTGGAGGAGGCCGTAGGAGGGCAACAACCCAGCAGCAGGACCGCTACCTCCGCCTTTGTGCAAGAAGGAGCATGCCAGAGCCCTGCAAAATGACCTACAGCAGGCCACAAATGTGCATGTGTCTGCTCAAACGGTCAGAAACAGACTCCATGAGGGTGGTATGAGGGCCCGACGTCCACAGGTGGGGGTTGTGCTTACAGCCCAACACCGTGCAGGACGTTTGGCATTTGCCAGAGAACACCAAGATTGGCAAATTCGCCACTGGCGCCCTGTGCTCTTCACAGATGAAAGCAGGTTCACACTGAGCACGTGACAGACATGACAGAGTCTGGAGACGCCGTGGAGACCGTTCTGCTGCCTGCAACATCCTCTAGCATGACCGGTTTGGCGGTGGGTCAGTCATGGTGTGGGGTGGCATTTCTTTGGGGGGCCGCACAGCCCTCCATGTGCTCGCCAGAGGTAGCCTGACTGCCATTAGGTACCGAGATGAGATATGCTGGTGCGGTTGACCCTGGGTTCCTCCTAATGCAAGACAATGCCAGACCACATGTGGCTGGAGTGTGTCAGCAGTTCCTGCAAGAGGAAGGCATTGATGCTATGGACTGACCCGCCCGTTCCCCAGACCTGAATCCAATTGAGCACATTTGGGACATCATGTCTCGCTCCATCCACCATGCACCACAGACTGTCCAGGAGTTGGCGGATGTTTTAGTCCAGGTCTGGGAGGAGAGCTCTCAGGAGACCATCCGCCACCTCATCAGGAGCATGCCCAGGCGTTGTAGGGAGGTCATACAGGCACGTGGAGGCCACACACACTACTGAGCCTCATTTTGACTTGTTTTAAGGACATTACATCAAAGTTGGATCAGCATGTAGTGTGGTTTCCACTTTAAATTTGAGTGTGACTCCAAATCCAGACCTCCATGGGTTGATAAACTTGATTTCCATTGATAATTTTAGTGTGATTTTTGTTATCAGCACATTCAACTATGTAAAGAAAAAAGTATTTAATAAGAATAATTCATTCATTCAGATCTAGGATGTGTTATTTTAGTGTTCCCTTTATTTTTTTGAGCAGTGTACATTTAAACTCAGTTTTTCACAATTCCTGGAATTTAGTTATAGTAAAAATTCCATGTCTTAGGTCAGTTAGGATCACCACAGAATAATAGTAGAGAATTATTTATTTCAGCTTTGATTTGTATTTCATCACATTTCCAAATACTCTATTTGTATTTGGTAGCATTGCCATTAAATTGGGTCAAACATTTCGGGTAGCCTTCCACAAGCTTCCCACAATAAATTGGGTGAATTTTGGGGGCTCATCATGCAGGTGGTTGGAGGCTCAGTCTTCGGGTGGGCAGATACAAGAAATCATTCTCAAAAAAAATTAAAGCTTGCGATATTGCATCCGCACACCTGCCAATGAATATAATTCGAAATGGGAATAGAGAGAACTGTGACTCGGTAAAGCATCCCCAGAACAAGAACTGTGAGGGTGGAACAGAACAGAGAATGATGGCTATTTTTAGAACCATTAGACTGCCATCAGTACGCAAATGGTAATGGACAAAGCACAACGATCTCCTTCATGGTATTTTCTCTTATGGGCTGGGTCAGGTGATACCTGTTGCCAGGTGTACGGATGTGTAGCACATTGGCTATATGACGCCACTGCCATTTATTTTAGTAAACCTAGATGTACACATTACTGATTTAGTTTTGCGTTAATAAGATCTGAGAGCGGTCAAACGGAGCCGTTGGTGACATGTTTACAGGTATCCGCGACTTCACAAACCTTCATTCATCCCAGACTCACAACTCGGTGCAGAAGATAAATATATTGTGTCGTTTCCAGGTAGGTTATGAATGCGCACCGTCTTTTAACTGCCTATCACGAATTTAGTATCCCCAAAGAGATCCGAAATGGTGGATGATGAAGACGCAGGGTAAATCCATTTGAATTCAATCCCTTTTTGACACTACCCTTTTAGATTTGAACGAAACTTGACCTATTTGCCCATTGTATAATTGCTCAGAATGGGACTTGTTGGACATGAATGCGAAAACATCAAGAGATTAAGGTGCAGTAAATTGCTGCGGTCAAACCATCCGCTCTTCAGTTTCGGCCTGAATTTGTGATGGGAATAAAAAACACGACTGTATCGCGTATTTTCTTTTGGGTAAACTGAGTCGGATGTACTCTCATGCACAGATGAAGACGATAGCTGTGAAAAATTCAAAGCGAAACGTTTGAAGCACACTTATTCAGAATTCCTTTATGAAAATGATACCAAATCGTTTAATTTTCGCCTTATCAATTACAGTTATTACAGTACAGTACTTTGATATCACGGGTAGAGTGAGGCTGCTGTTACCCTAAAGGCGTCGTTCGAACCGAACGAGTGTGCAAGGACCTTGCTTGGCAAACGAAAAAAGCTGCAATAGCACTGTGCCCAAGAACACTAAGGTAACCTGCCTAAATGACTACCGACCCGTAGCACTCACGTCTGTAGGCATGAAGTGCTTTGAAAGGCTGGTCATGACTCACATCACTATTATCCCAGAAACCCTAGACCCACTTAATTTGCATACCGCCCCAACAGGTAAACTGATGATGCAATCTCTTGCACTCCACACTGCCCTTTCACACCTGGACAAAGTGCTATAGAAAGTGCTATAGAATGCTATTCATTGACTGCAGTGAACTTTGAGCTAACATACTTTAATTCAATAGTAGATCACTAATCCAATGACATTAACATTGCAAAGCATAACAAGTAATTCATTGTGTTCAAATTGAATTATATGGGTTAGAAGATGGACCCGCGTAAGATGTCATTTCCATCCTCATACTTCTTAGCATGGTCTGCAAAGTGTAACCTTCTTCAGGAGAGACCAGCCATAAACAGACCCCTTTACAGCAGCAAGATGTCCAGTCCAGTAGTCATTCTATAGGGACTGCTGGAGTTGACCTTCTAAAGCTACCAGGTAACATTATAACATATCTCTTCTATCCAGGCAGCGGAACAGTGGGTCTGATGGACCAGGTTTCCCGGTCAGGGGTTGGCAGTGACATCACAGACGAGACCGCCTCCATGGGGGAGTACAGGTGGAGCTCTGAGGAACATGAGGTAAGATACCGAGCCCTTCAGTTGACCTGTCCGTGGCTATCATGCACTTACCCCTACATTGTATAACATGTCATATAGTCTGCTTGCTTGCGCCCCGATACAAACATAAACACTGCATGATGACGATGTATCTTTAGTTAGGAATTATTGATGCTGTGGTTTTTAGACCAATGATGTAATGAATACTAACAAACTGCACTTGCACTGTAGCACTTTTGTACGTTGTATAGTTTTATTTAAAGATGGAGGATGATTTTCTCCTGATGTTGTATAATGTCTGTTTTTATGTGGTGAAGCCAAAGACATTTCCACAGTGTGGACAATAACGGTTCCTGCCCTCTAGTGGAGAAGACGCTCCATTACATTCTTCCCATTCTGTCATCTATTATGTTGACATCACTTCATCACATTTTGCTTTTGTTGTGATGTACTAGTGACAGTATACAAAGCTCATGAGCCGATACTGTTTTTCAGCTACATTAATGTTCAGTTCCTGGTCTTCTCTCTATTTACTGAATAGCGAGAGCATATTGACCAATTGTCACTTTAATATATAAATATGTATATACACACTGAGTGTACAAAACATTAGGAACTCTTTCCATGACATAGACTGACCAGGTGAAATCTATGATCACTTATTGATGTCATTTTTAAAATCCTTTTCAATCAGTGTAGATGAAGGGGAGATAGGTTAAATAAGGATGTTCAATACTCGAGACATGGATTGTGTATGTGTGCCATTTAGATGGTGAATGGGCAAGACAAAATATTTAACTGTCTTTGATTGGGGCATGGTAGTAGGTGCCAGGCACACCGGTTTGAGTGTGTCAAGAACTGCAACGCTGCTGGGTTTTTCCACACTCAACAGTTTCCCAAGTGTATCAAGAATGGCCTACCACCCAAAGGACATCCAGCCAACTTAACACAACTGTGGGAAGTATTGCGGTCAACATGGGCCAGTATCCCGTTGGAACACATTTGGCACCTTGTAGTCCATGCCCTGATGAATTGAGACTGTTCTGAGAGCAAAAGGGGGTGCAACTCAATATTAGGAAGGTGTTTCTGATGTTTTGTCCACTCAATCTGCTTTCAGAAAGTATTCAAACCCCTTGACTTTTCCACATTGTTGTGTTACAGCCTGAATTTAAAATGGATTAAATTGGGATTGTGTGTCATTGGCCTGCACACAATACCCGATAATGTCAAAGTGGTATTTAATTATTATTATTATTTTATTTTTTACAAATTAATAAAAAACAAAAATCTGAAATGTCTTGAGTCAATAAGTATTCCACCCCTTTTATGGCAAGCCTAAATAAGTTCAGGAGTACTAATATGCTTAACAAGTCATATAATAAGTTGCTAGACTGTGTTTAACATGATTTCTGAATAACTACCATGTCTCTGTAGCCCAAACATACAATTACCTGTAATGTCCCTCAGTCGAGAAAGTGCATTTCAAAGACAGATTCAATCACAGCATTCCAGGTGAAGCTGGTTGAGAGAATGCCAAGAGTCTACAAAGCTGTCATCAAGGCAAAGGGTGGCTACATTGAAGAATCTAAAATATATTTTGATTTAACACTTTTTTTGCTTACTACAAGATTCCATATGTTATTTCATGGTTTTGATGTCTTCACTATTATTCTACAATGTAGAAAAAATTAATAAAAATAAAGATAAACCCTTGAATGAGTAGGTGTGTCCTAACTTCTGACTGGTACTGTAGCTTGAACACAACTTACCCCATACTGGACAAAATATTACCACTACCTTTATAAAACCATGTCGATCTTTATTTCCCAAACACAGTTCAACAGTGACAATCACCTTTTTTTAACACAGGCTTAACACCTAACAAACACTGACTGGTACTGTATGAGAAAAAAAACAGAATGCAGCAGTTTTAGCCAGCATGACCTCTGTACTATAGAAATTACTATTGAAATGAGGTTTGTTATTATAATGTTACCTCTGTGGCCCGTCAATCAGATGTCTGACCCTCAGGGCCAGTGTCTGGCCACCCCCCAAGCCCTGCCTGCCCCCACCTACAAACAGAGAGTTGAGGAGTTCAAGAAGCTGTTCAAAGAACTGCCTGAGTCAGAGAGACTCATCATGGGTGAGTTACGTGTCTGTGTGGGTGTGAGAGAGAAATGGGGAGAGCGAGGCCCCATCCAGAAATGGACCCTAATAATATTTATTATTATTATTATTATTATTATTATTATCATCTCTTAAAAACAAAAGATTGGCACCTCTCTCACCTGCATATACCAGCACACCTGTACTATACTTACCTGTGTCAAGGTGCGTCCCGTGTCTTTCCCCAGACTATACCTGTGCCCTCCAGAGAGACATCCTACTGCAGGGACGCCTCTACCTGTCAGAGAACTGGCTCTGTTTCTATAGCAATGTGTTTCGGGGGACAAAGGTGAGCTCACACATGGGGGAGAGATGGAAAATAGGAGTTTTCTGTCTTGGGGATTAATTAATCAGATTGTGATATGCTGTAAATGTGTGTATGTATTGCATTATTCTGGTCGTGTTAAATGTGGTCTGTGTTATCTGGGTTTATACGGTGATATACTGTATTTAGAGTGATGGGCCAATGCGGTTTCTCTCTGAACATTCATGGAGCGCCACCTTCTCCTCAATAGCCATTGCTAAGTGATAATTGACGTTTCTGCTTTGTGCTGTTTACTGCTGATAGTTTTCACAGTGAAAGCAGATGTGCAATTTGTTGACTTGGATACACATTATCCCCAAAACGAATCAATAAAAATGTCTGTTAAATTCCCTGCTCTGTTTAGCTTGTTTACAGTGGGTCATTTCATAGGGAACTGTCATAGGCGCTCTCGTATTGTTACATCACAAACATGTAGAGAATAAAGGTGCCAACATGGCAGCTGTTCAAAAAGTTGGCAGAACTCTCATTAATATATGGCTCTGGTCATAGATAACCTTGACTCTGGAGGTCATCACTGTGCTATATTGTCATAGTTAGCCTTGACTCTGGAGGTCATCGCTGTGCTATATTGTCATAGTTAGCCTTGACTCTGGAGGTCATCACTGTGCTATATTGTCATAGTTAGCCTTGACTCTGGAGGTCATCACTGTGCTATATTGTCGTAGATAGCCTTGACTCTGGAGGTCATCACTGTGCTATATTGTCGTAGATCGCCTTGACTCTGAGGGACATCAAGGCCATGTACAGAGAGAAGACAGCACGGCTGATCCCCAACGCCATACAGATCTGCACAGACTCAGAGAAGGTACAGTATAGTCACTCAAACACCACCTGGGTTCTGTTTAATATCCCTGGACAGTTGCACTAACGCCCTGGACCAGAGCTAAGAGACTCTGTGCTTTTCATGGTTTAACCCCTCAGGAGTAGGCCTACAGCTGCAGCACTGACAACATAACATGTTACTCATCCCTTCTGTCTGTCCTAAATGCAAACCAATGGATGGTTATCACTGCAATAATATTAACACGCTTCTGTCGTTCTCTTCCCTACAGTTGTTCTTCACTTCCTTCTCAGCCAGAGAGAAGAGTTACCAGGGAGTGTTCCGGATGTGGCAGAACACACTGATGGACAAGGTGAGGCACAGTTCAGCGACTTCATAACCTCACTTCACTCACTGGGCCTGCATCCCAAATGCCACCCTATTACCCATAAAGGCCACAATGTTTTTATATTTACATTTTCTATTGAACCTTTATTTCAGTTAAGAACAAGTTCTTATTTACAATGTTGGCCTACCAAAAGGCCTCCTGTGGGGAATGGGGCTGGGATTAAAGAAGGGTATTTCTATGACAAGGATATGTATATGAACAGTAGGAGTTACGCTAAGCACAGATCTAGGATCGTCTTCCCCTCACTCAATCCGACTCTTGCTAATAAGGAAATAATAGGACAATAGTATGGTAATAAGCTAAACTGGGGAGATTCTCAATTGGTTTACTCTACTCCTCCGTCCTCCCCTCCTTTTGAAAAAGGTCAAAGGAGAGGAAATGTGGAAACAAATGCACTTTTGCAGGGGTGGAGTACCTAATGAAATGTGTAGGGTAGTACAAAGACATGTAGCTAGTTGTGACTTTTTATATATTTATTTTTTATTTTTCACCCCTTTTTTCTCCCCAATTTCGTGGTATCAAATTGGTAGTAGTTACAGTCTTGTCTCATCGCTACAACTCACATACGGACTCGGGAGAGGCGAAGATCGAGAGCCATGCGTCCTCCGAAACACAACACAACCAAGCCGCACAATGCCCACCCCGGAAGCCAGCCTCACGAATGTGTCTGCGGAAACACCGTACACCTGGCGACCTTGTCAGCATGCACTGTGCCCGGCCCGCCACAGGAGTTGCTAGTGCGCAATGAAACAAGGATATCCCTGCCGGCCAAACCCTCCCCTAACCTGGACGGTGCTGGGCCAATTGTGCGCCGCCCCATGAGTCTCCCGGTCGCGGCCGGCTGCAACAGAGCCTGGGCTCGAACCCAGAATCTCTAGTGGCACAGCAAGCACTGCGGTGCAGTGCCTTAGACCACTGCGCCACTCGGGAGGCCTAGTTGTGACATTTTATAGATAAAAAGATAAGTAGCATATCGTTTTTAAATTTGTGCATGCTTTTCTCCTCTGAGTAAACCGCTGATTCAAAGGGGTTGTGGCGGATCTCTAAACTCTTCCGCAAAGGACTACGGTAGAATACTCCTGTGCTTCCTCAGCGGGATGAAGCGCCTCCATTCGACTACTAACTAATTGACACTCTCCTCGACCACTTATCGGGTTCCGGGTCATGGAGGAGAGAGGACCGAGGAGTCAAAGAAAGGACGGTATTTTGCCCAAATGAGAATATCTCATCGACTGGCTCTGGGAGAATCTTTATTGTATACTCCTCGCGTCCCCTCTCCTCGCCTCCTTCTCAAAACCCATTGGATGGAAAAGCCAGAGGTCCCATACCCACTGACCTTCTCCTCCAATGGGTGTTGAGAAGGAGGCGTGGAGGGAGGACCTGAGGAGTATGCAATTGAGATTCTCCCATTGATCCAGTTGCATGGACGCCAACTACTAGATAACCAGGTAGTATCAATGGTGATGGTTATCATAGCTCTAGTCTGTCATTTCATGCAACCTATCCAGATTTTGATGTAGTATTCAAGGCTTCTGTGACTTTACCCTGGCTGGCTGTTCTTATCTGGGTCCTGGGTAAACACCATGCACCCCAGACTGGCCCCATGTCCCCAAATGAGGTTCCCATGGCATTCAGTTCTTATGTTGTATATGAGGGGAAGTGGCAGGCTGAATATTCATAATGTTTTGTTTCTTATAACATACTAGCTCTTTTGATAGCAAAGTTGAGATAAAAGTAAATCATATTAGGACCTAGAATGAATGCAATTTATAGGGGCAACTAGTGCAATATGGAAGACTGTGGACCAAGGGAATGAAGCTGTCAAATCAACCCCACAATAACACTGGTGTGGCTCGGGAGTTAGCGAATGAAGGTAAGGTTCAATGACCCCACAAAGGTGTGGCTAGGAAGGTTAATTTGCATAAGACACACACCCTGCCCCCGAGAAAGCGCTGTCGTTTCGTTACCTCGCCATTCTTCAGGGCAACAGATCTAATTTCCGTTGCCACTGAACGTTCACGAGCTTGGCATCTAATAGAGCTTTTATCGAAGCTATCTATCTTTCTATAAATGGGCGGAGCACTCTTGATCCTATTGTTGGGCAAAGCGCCTAACTTCCTGATTGCTTTGTGACGGCGCACAGGTTATAGTTCAGTCCAGCTACCAGGCAGGTATACGTAACAACTGTTGGGAAAGAGCGAAATAGCTACAAAGTAAGTAAAACAACTTTAAAATGGCCTTTAATTACTTGATTGGCAGCAAGTTACAGATTTTGATCGAAATTATGATTAGCTGTGCAGAGTTTGGAATTAGGCTAAAGAAACCGTGGTTCCATATGGCCGCTTTCTTGACTAGAGTCTGTTGCATGGGAAATACTATTAAATTGTTTTCTTTTGACTCGTAAGTGATCAACGATTGTTCAATCTCTCAAAAGACTTTTAAAGTCATTTACATTTCCCCCAATCACGTATATATATATATTTTTTTTAAATAACTTGTTTTCTTTTTTTTTGGGGGGGGGGCGCATCATGGTGTCCATAAACGTTATGTGCAATTTCACTATGAACAAGGTACCAGACATATTTTTTTGTCTGTTCTTTATAAAAAATTGTCTGGTCATAATTTCATTCCAATCAAAGGTGGCGCTAAATGTCATCCACACTGCATGTATTGTTTTGCTTTTTAATCTCCAGACATCAGTGTGGTTGAGTAAGGAGCAGGTTAGGGCTGTTTTGTTTCATTGAAACTAAGACACTGGAGGCGGTGTGAGATTCATGCACAGGTGGAAGATAGTTATCATGTTACAGGAAGCCAGACAGAGGAATTCATCCTTATAATTTTTATTTTGATTGAGCTTTCATACGTTATAACCTACAAAAAGCTGATTGGTGGTGACACTACCAGGAAAGTTGTTGCTTTTCCATAATAACAGAAATCTTTTCAAGTGCCACTGTTTGCTGTGTACCAAGCTCCTCTCCCTCTCTCCTAGCCACTGTGTAGTTTGGCGCTGTGGCAGATGGTCAAGCAGCACTATGGCAATGACCTGGGCCTGAGGATTGTAGCGAGAGAAAGTCTACAGACATCAGCAGAATCAACCACGCAGAAACACACCAGGTGAGGATGACCACTCACACACACCTGGATCTCTCTCTCTCGGACTGCACAAAGAACATCATGCACTCACCTACATCTGTCTAACTGACACATTTCTTCAACCTGTTTACCCACCTGGTCCGTGGCAGCATGACCGTGAGGCCTGGTGGAGAGGACTTTGGGAGGCCGTCTACTCTGCGCCTCCAGCCGGGGGAACAGGGCTCCTGTGAGCCCACTGCGCCCCAGGGAGAGGACCTACCCTCACCCCTCGGACAGAGCTCTATCAACTCAGGAAACACGGTACGACACCTCTTTGAAGTCACATAGATCACATCATTACTCTTTTTGTTGACAAAGCCCTGCTCCACAAACTTCAGACTTATCTAACATCACTGTTAAGATTTAAAATGACAAGTTATCAAGCCTGTTCACAGCGTTGGTTAACTCTGGAGACTCCTTTGGTGTCTAGAGAATTAGGTAAATCAGCCTATAATTTCCTTGCACCTTACGTGTTTAAAATTTGAGAAATTGGTGCCTCTGGGGTGTTTCAGAAGGTTGTTAAAGGATCTTTTTACTGAAGAATGTGATTGTGTTTTGCTTGTTGTGTATAATATAAATGTGTAGCTTAATGTGATTAATGTATTTTCATGTAGTATTGTGGTGCTATACAGGCCTCATCTGGAAAATAGACCTCTGTCTCAGCATTGACTCCCTGTCAAAATAAAGTTTAAATACAAATTCTCACACAAGGCTTGGATGATATCAAGTATTCGCCTTAGAGTCATGTCTCCACATATTCTCTTCATTGTCTAATGAGTATTGCAAGTGAATGACCAGTCAGATTGATGGCATTTATAGCAAGGCTTCCATAGTCAGGGAAGAGTGACATTTCCATTGTGTGTCCTACAGGATGATGCTTGCAGCACCTCGTCTCGGTGCACTCCTGACCCGTCCCTGGACCGCTCTGCCCCGGAGAGGGTCTCCAAGCGCTCTGAGCTCTCTCTGGACCTTAACTCGAACTTGGACCGCTTCTCTGAACAGAGCGGCTCGGAGAGTGCAGAGGAGGGTGAGAATTAACCCCCACTGTGTGTTCATTGGTTCTACCCAACAGGCATGTGCGTGGTAGTACTATTGACCCCCAAATGTGTTTGTTAAATGCATGCTACTTTAAAGTGATTGTTTGTTTTGTTAAATGTGTTTGTAGAGGCATCCCTCTGAGATCATGCTGACCCCTCCCCCATCTTTCTCCCTGCCTCTCCTGTAGAGGAGAGGGGGAGTGTCTCCCAGCAGCATGGCAGGCTCTATGTGAACACGGTCTTCAACATCAGTGCAGAAAAGATGTTTGAACTGCTCTTTACCGAATCTCACTTCATACGAAGATTCATGAACGCCAGGAAGATCACCAGTGAGTCATCTCCCCATCCACCCTGTTATAAGCCACAGTCCTCTCCTCTGATTAACACGGACTTGTCCTCACAAGCTATTTTTAAATGTGACTATCCGAGCGTTCTTCTAATGTGGTACCAAATAAAGTAGTAGATGGGTTAACACGTGTGATTGTCGTCAGATGCCATCCTTACACGGTGGCAGAGTGACGCGTCTGGCTCCATGAAGAGGAGTCTCAACTACACCATCACCATCACCAACCCTCTGGTGGGCAAGTTCTCCACCGCCACGGAGAACCAGGTGAGCCCAGGTCTGCACTGCGCGTGGCAGGTTTTTAGTAGTGTGTGTGGAATGTCTTTTCTCCAGAGTGTGTGTAACTCCTCTGTTGTCCTGTCAGATCCTGTACAAGGAGTTCAGGGAAGGTCAGTACTATCTCGTCGACTCGGAGGTCTACACACACGACGTCCCGTACCACGACTACTTCTACACTCAGAACCGCTACTGTATCATCCGCCATTCCAAACGCAAATGTCGACTCAGGTGAGCAGCAGAGACATCACAGCCTTTCGACATTGTTATCTGCTCAGTTTACTTTAGGGTAAAGACTTTCAGGGTATTGCGGTTGAGCTTCTCGCTGCGCTCACGGTCTCTTTGTTCAGTGCGATGTCCCTCTTACATGGTTTTTGTGTGTCAAAGTCTAATCAGTATCCCCTAGGAAAGGTCAATTCACTTCCAACTGTTGCGGGCCGGTGTATTGTTGGTTCCCTTCTCCCTGGTAGGTTTTGGTCACAGTGAAAATCAGCAGTGCTGTCTGTACAGCCCTCCAGGACATTTTCCAGCGTTGTTGGAGTCATTCCTCTAGTGGCATAAAGCCTCCTATTCTCATATCCCAGGTCTGTGACTTCATAGCACTTATTTGCTGTGTCCAGCAGTTGACAGACTTCTTTTAATAAATACTAAATGTTTGGTACTTCAGAGTTTGTGGTTACTAATTACCCATTACAGAATGTAAATCAGAATATAGATCATTTGATTACTATTCAATTACAACTGTAGAGTTGATGTGCTGGTGTTGTGTGTTTAGGGTGTACACTGATGTGAAGTATAAGAAGCAGCCGTGGGGGCTGGTCAAGTCCTTCATCACCAAGAACTCCTGGAGTGGCCTGGAGGACTACTTCAGACACCTCGGTGGGCAGTAGGCTGCTGCAGCCCTGGAGATCTCTTCACCCTTCTCTCTTTCCACTCCATCTTTTACAATGTCTTGTCCCCTCTTTCTCTGTAGTGCTTCAATTCTCTCCTCCTTGTTTGGCTGATCTCTGAGTGCATCTTCCTCTGAGAGCCTGTCTTCTTGCCTCCCAACTTCTCAATCTCCAATTAGTCTCTCTGCCTGTGAGTGTTGGGTTAGGCCCTTGCTCTCTTTGTATGTTGGTGCTTCACTGGTTTCTGTCCAGCTCCCTCTCTCCTATATTGTATAACAACCAATCTCCCTACCCTTCATCTGCTCTGCTCTTCTCTTACTCACCCTCTCCAGTCTCGTTAGATTAGATCTGAATCAGAGCCCTGCACTCACACTGACAGTCCAACTCTCCTCATGAGATGTCGATTATCACCCAACCTCCCTACAGTCTGCACGGCAGTCCTCTCTACATCACCCCTACCACTTCTAGTCATCTATTGACCCCTGTCTTCCAAGCCATTTGACCCAACTTTTCCTTTGACCCTATGTCATCACAGAATCTGAGCTGATGGAAGAGGAGGCGGAGCTGAACCAGGGATGCGGAGACCCCGGTAAGATGATTGGCGGGTTGCATCATTGGCGGAGGAGGACGTTCAGTCGGACACTACAGGAGCACCTGAAGCCCAGCAAGCAATACGAGCCTGACCTAGACCCTCACAGAGAGGGCAAGACGGGTACATACATGTTCTGTTTATTTAACAACCATCTTCTGACACATGGATAACATTACATGTACTATATGAGTGAATTGCACAAACACTCATGAATACAGTCAAATGACCTACAATAGACACACAGTCATATGTCTTCCCTTCAAGCTGTTCCGCTCTCTCCCGGTTGTCAGATCCCATAGATATGAAGGGTCCACCTCGATGGAACATCTCTACCATCATAGCTGGGATGAGCATCATGTAAGTGGATACCACCAGTCAACACTCAAACGGTATAGCTGTAAATCATCATGAACCTTTTCTATTGTTTGTGTACTTTCTTCAAATCAAATGTTATTTGTCACCTGCGCCCAATACAACAGGTGTAAACCTTTAGTGAAATTCTTACTTACAAGCCCTTAACCAACAATGCAGTTTAAAAAGAAAATACCTAATAAGAAATAAAAGTAACAAATAATTAGAGAGCAGCAGTAAAATAACAATAGCGAGGCTATATACAGGGGGTACCAGTACAGAGTCAATGTACAGGGGCACCGGTTAGTCGAGGTAATATGTAGGGATGCATGATATATCGGTGAACATATCGGAATCGGCAGATATGAGCTAAAATTCCAACATCGGTATTGGCCGATGTTGTTTAACGCCCCAATGTGCAAAACCGATGACTAAACTGACGTGCATACCTAAAATAACATGGGTACATGACGCAATGACGACACGTAAAATGTTGCGCTATACGTGCAACACAGCATTCCTAAACTAGCCCACAATGTCTGCAGTGTGGATTGAGCAATCGAGCAGTTATTTGAAAGAGTAACAAAATTTCAGCGAGACAACTCAAAGGCGAAATCCATTAAAGCCAAGATAATGGTATTCATTACCCTTGACTATCAACCGTTCTCTGTTGTGGGTGATGTTGGCTTTCGCCGACTGGTCGAGTGCCAGTACACACTACCAAGTGCGCTATTTTTCAGACGTTGCCCTACCAGAGTTACACAGTAATAACGTCACTGCTATTAACTTCATGACATACATACTATGGAATACCGTTTGGGTTTTTGCGTGTCAAAGCTGTACATAAAAGTCTGCCAACACCAGCCACGAACGATATCTTTACAATACCGCGTTGGTAATAAAGCATAATTTGTTCGACCGAAACTTCAGGGGTAGCTAGCTTTAGCTTGGTACCTAGCTAGTAGAACCTGCAGTCATTTTCATTATTCTTAACATTGACTTAGGAATCCTTGTGAGTAAGTATTAGCTAGGTTGCCACTTGTTGTTCGCTATAAGCAGCCAGCTAGCTTCATCTGGCTAGTGAGGCTCTACCGCACCGGGTTATGTGTTGTGAAGCTATTCACAGTAAGGATTAGGCACAATAGTGGTACTTTGCGGTTTGCCTTCCAAATAAGTGTCATTGACAGTAATCCAAATGAATACATACTTTTATTTTGAAGTCTAACTGCAAAGTCCACTATTGTGGCTAGCTTTATATAGTTTGGTCCGACCACCATGAATCAAATAAGAACTGTCTTATAAATTAGGGTTATTTTAGATGATGACACCTAGCTATATAGTTAGCTAGCTAACTATTGCTACTGAAACAGATGTCGTGTTATTTGACATGACTCAAACGGCGTTCCATGAAATCCTGGTTGAGAATTCAATGACTAAACAACGAAACAGCACAGCAAGTAAGTGAAATAGGTTTTGATTATGTTTTACTGGTAATGGGGACATACGTAAATGCCAACAAAATAACTTTTTGGTCAGTGTGGTGTGTGTAACCTGTTATTTATCTAGGCAAGTCAGTAAATAAAAAATTCTTATTTACAATGTTTGCCCGGACGATGCTGGGCTAATTATGCGCCGCACTGAGATGTAGTGCCTTAGACCGTTTCATCTGTGTGTGTGTGTGTGTGTTAACTATTTAATTGTACTAGAATGCTTAAAACGCCGCTAAAATGGTAAATATCTGTATCGTTTTTTTTTGGCAAGGAACATATTGGATATCGGTATCGGCCAAAAATGTAATATCGGTGCATCACTAGTAATATGTACATGTAGGTAGAGTTATGCATAGTAAAGTGACTATGCATAGATAATAACAAGAGTAGCAGCAGTGTAAAAGAGAGGGGGGGGCAATTCAAATAGTCTGGGTAGCCTTTTGATTAGATGTTCAGGAGTCTTATGGCTTGGAGGTAGAAGCTGTTTAGAAGCCTCTTGGACCTAGACTTGGCGCTCCGGTACCGCTTGCTATGAGTACATTCTGCTTCATGAGCTCAAACAGTACTTCGGTGCAGTATATTAGCCAGGTAATCAGAAACCTCAGCCTCTTTCTCTGGCTGTGTGTTCCCAGTCTGCTGATCCTAACAGTACTGAACCTGGGGCTGTTCTTTAAGCTGTGGGCCATGGAGGATGTGGCCAACCGCATGTACCTGAGCACCAAGCACCACCTCCGGGAGAGGACCGAGAGCAGGTAGGCTGCTGCACACCGGGTGAAGGCCTGCACTTTTCACATTACATTTGATATTTTAGTCATTTAGCAGACACTCTTATCCAGAGCGACTTAGTGTATTCATCTTAAGATAGCTAGGTGAGCCAACCACGTCATAGTCAGTACATTTTTCCTCAATAAAGAAGCTATCAGCAAAGTCAGTGCTAGTAGGAAACGCCAGACAATCTATAACCTAAACTTAACCAAACACCTAACCCTAACAATTATAATCAATTAGAAAATAAATCCAGTGTATCGGTTTGCAGGTGAGCCACGTCCCCTTAGCATGCATCCAAGTCAGGAAAAACCTTCACCATTTCTTGGAGTAATCACTGATCTGACAGGATCGGGTTGTTGTGGAATTCTCTCTCTTGTCATGCTGACTGTCTGTCTCCTCAGTTTTGCCGCTGACTTCTTTCCTGAACCGGCCCCAACATACAGGACCAGAGAGGAGACTTTGCTGCTGAAAGCAGTGCTGCAGGACTCTATCAAGCTATTGGAGCAGGTTAGTCAAACGACCAGCTATGTTTGTGTTACAGGCTCCCGAATCCCTCCGGCAGGTGTTTGTGTCTGTACAGACAGTTTTTTCCCTCTCCTCTTTTCCCCATAGCTCCGCAGTTCTCTGTCGCTGCTTCAGCAGAAATTTGTAACCAACAGAACAGCAATTCTGCAGTGACACCGTCACACCTGGCGACCTCACTACGCCCTCTGAAGCCTGGGGTTGTAAAGGCTACAGGGACACGCCTCTGAGGACTCTCTCGTAACCAGGGGTGTTGCTAAAGGGACAACTCATGCACAGACTTGTTACTAAGAGCAACAATGGTTCAAGTCCCAGGGCCTTTAATAGTGTGGTACCAGGTAGATGGATGTTTTAATTTTTATTTAACTAGGCAAGTCAGTCAAGAACAAATTCTTATTAAAGTTCAACTGTCGGCACTGCGCTGTGGAGGAAGAAAATGGTTCCCAACCATCAGCAACACTGGGAGATGACTGGGGTTTATGTGGGGTTCTGTTTTCAGTTTGGTAGTTCTTTATTCTTCCTTAATGTTGGTGCTGGGTTTATTGTGATTAAGTTAAAGTTCTACTGCATGCCTCACTGTGTACTGCCTACCCCTTTGATTGACAAGCCAATCACAGAAGATGTGAGCCAATGGCGTGATGAGCGCAGCAGATGAGAAACAATGTTTTGATAGAAATGAATGCCAATGTAAGGAATCCATAAAATATTTTTACTTTTTGCACAGTGCCTTGTGTACTTTTTATGGTTTTTAGATTCATTTAGATTATTTCTTTTCAATTAGAAGGCTTTTAGAAAGTAATTTTTATAATTTATTTGGATGCCCATGGGTTTCTGCTATTGTGAAAATGTGAATAAGTATGCAGTTGAGAAAAAAAGAAATGTTAGCCTTGGATGGTTTGTGATTTTTCAGCTGGTTTGTAGATGTACAGCAGACCTCAATATCAGGGTTGTGTTCAGAAGGGTGCAATGTTCTGAACGCTGTAGATATAAATGTATTTTATAGACCTGTCATGAAACCTTATTCTACATGAGATGTTCTACATAATATATGTGTATCTGTAACATTGCTCCCCACTGAACGTGACCCAGGTGAACTTTCTCAGGAGCATTTGGTTAGAACCAAAACATCCCGATGTGAATAATACTGATTACATTTTGTTAATCTTGATCGCTGTCCCATGTAGGCTAAGCTATAGGGTTAGTGGCTGTTATGTAATTAATATTCCATCCACATGCCACACCCATTCAAGAAGCCACAGCACTAAAACGTTGCACTGCTGTTGTGTATGTCCACTATAAGAATGTGACCACCACAAGTTTAGTCTGGACTCTGAGTTGAATCCACACTAGTGCCTTGTTAACTTTCTTTGAATTGTTATTATTGTAAATGACAATTTACAACGACAAATGTTAATTTTGTGCAGCATATACAACTAATTTCTGTGTGTGTGGCGGAACAGCTTCAGACTGTATGTAACACCCATCCTTATTTTTTAAATAAAAGCACAGGAATCTTCCTACCGTTGTTACATGGAATCAATGTGAACCATTGGATGTGAATAGTTTACACACACACACACACACACATTGTATAATTTGTTTTCTATTTGTTGGCTATTTTGTACAGTTGTTAGACAAAGATGTAATGTATTGTTGCTTTGAATAAAGAAACACTTTCCAGCCACCTGTTGGTCTTGTCAATGTATTGTAAGATAAGGGGCATGTTGTGATCATGGCCAGGCTAAAAGCACTCTACAGTCAGCATAAGCCATCTTTCTTTTAACCTACTGTTTGAGGTTACTTCACTCTATCAGCACAAATGCCTGGTTGTAGTAAAACTATTAGACTTGTAACCAAGATGCCGTATATTTAGTTACAGTAGTTGAGGAAAGTCCTTGTGTAAAACCACCCGCTGCCTTTAAAAATGTGTTGGCATCATTGCTGTGGCTGTTTTAAATATACTCTGTCAGAAGAGACAACAGAGATTAAACATCCTGGGGAAGTAAATACTTTTGATCTGATCCAATTGGCTTCTTTCCAGATCATAAAAAATCCACCATAGCTCAACACCTCACCAATGTCACAGAAAGGAGCCGTAGCTCTCCAGTTGATAGGCTATACTTTGCCAACAACTGATCTTTGACCTTTGCTGAAACAACTTGGCTTGGGACCCAAAATAGCCTTCCCCATAACATGTTACACTTTTGTTATTTAGCAGACGCTCTTATCCAGAGCTACTTACTGTAGTGTGTGCATACATTTTCGTACGAAAATATGTCTATGGGTTGAACAGTTAAAATAAGCTCAATGTTTGCTTATTTCATTGAACATGCTATTGTTGATAGACAGTACCCTTGTCTTGATTCAGATTGGTAAAAATTAATCTGAGGGAAATAAAGGGTTACCTACCCCCTCTATTGACGTCAGAAGTATGAAGGAGAAACGGACTCCGCCACTCTCCACAGCACAGGCAGTCGTGTTGCCGCCTACTGACCAGACAACCTCAGCGACAGAGGAGGTGTAGGCTATATGTGGACCTCTGTCTGCTCTTCATTCATACATACCGGCGGAAAATACTATCTGTTGAAAAGTTGAATGGGGTGACTATAGGGTTCCAGCGCTTTCCATCGTAGCCTCTATAGCAGTGACGCGTGCGGTCTGGGATAGGAATGACTAAAACATCAGAAGGGAGACGAAACAGCCTACATACCTTGTTGGAATAACAACATTAATAGACTAAACTTGCAACAGGACAGTCGGGCAGGTAGGCTACGTGATTTGCATAGCTACATTCAGTTTGCATTTTTAGGAATGTGCGGTTGTGAGCAACGTTGTCCTGGGGCCAGTCTCATTTCCTCGCCAGTTCAGTAGGCAGTTCCTAATGTACCCTAGCCTACAGTTTTTAAGGAAGTAGGTACCTGTAGGTAGGCCATATGACTTCATAAAACTACACGAATAGCAGTTATTTTCTATTACACGTGACATGTCTGTTCTATTCACGAGGGGGTTAAGTAGAGTCAAATGATATCCCGCTATCCTTTACGCAACGATGGGCTGGCTACTTGGTATCAACTTTCCAGACGGTGACATTGTATCCAGATTGTCTAATTGTCTGTTACTCCGGGCAGCTACCGGTCCCAATTTTTTTTAGGAACTCAGTTTGTGTCTCAACATACTAATGCGTATTTTTGGGGGGGGATGAATAGTATAATACACCAGGTGCCATTTCGAAATGCAGCAGCAGTTCTTCTCTTGTTATGTCAGACACTGATAGTCACTCAATTAGCCATGTCTGCAAATCATTTTTAGATTGGTAGTTAGTCCAGCCATCTATTGAAACTTGTAGTAATCATGACTGGATACCAACGGGGCACACAGGGCACGTGCCCAGAGGCTACTACAATCTATATTAGATTGGTGGTAGCAAAAACATCAAGGCTAAATGCATTCACTATTCTCTGTATAGGCTAACCCAGAATTAAACCTGTGGGCTTCATTTTCTAGGAAATTGGTACCTTTTGAGGAGGGAAAGGCCTTTACTACATGGCAATTCCATTGTCCTGCGAATGCCACAACATATGTGGTTGATAGGCTATTCAGCAGTCCCCTTCACAGAGTAGCTGGCAGACAGCCCAATTTGTCGCCACGCGGTCGAGCCCAAATTGGTAACAATGTCCTCTGCGCAAGGGCGCATTGGAGACCCACGAGAAACTAACCTCTCCCGCTCAAATCAGTTGGTTCATGTTTCCAATTACAGCCAATACCACATAGAGCTAACAATGAATCTCCCTTCTCATCCTCTTCATAGCCTCGCTCAATTGCAAGACATCTCCCACTGCAGAAGGGGTGGTTTGCACTGAGCAAAAATAAATAGTCTGTTTATCTGTAAATATTTAGTTTATCTGTACCCTGGGGAGGCATCGACCTTGCTTCCTGTGACTGAGGAGGTAGTGGTGGGCTGGGTTATTGTTATAAAGGACTGTTAGCCACAACTCCCCGCCACACATTTACCTCCATCTATCTGCATCCCCATGAGAATAGGACACATGCACACACTAACCCACTCGCTCACCCTTCATCTCTGCAGGAGACTGAAAACATTCCAGGCTGACTGGCTATCTGTCATGAAGAAGCGAGCCAATGAGGTGTTGGAGCCAGACGAGCCTCTGTGCTGCTGTGAGTTTGTGGACCGTCAGGGGGGGCGGAGCCATGTGGCAGCCTGCTGCTGTGACTGTGAGGACCTGGACGATGCCTGTGACAGGTGATGGAGTGGCTTACCCATCTACGGCCTGTTACCTAAACACTCTTAGCTAAATATTCTTTATCCAGTAAATGTCTGCTTCTCTCCCTCAGATGGCTGAAGAAAGAGCCCCAGAAGGCAGATTCACTGTCCCGTCTGGTTACCATGGTGAGCGACCGCCTCCGTGTTCCCTGGTTCTGGGGCGGAGCCCGACGTGTTGATCTATCGGTGCTGCCCCCGCTGCTCCTACTTCCTGTCCTCCTACACATCGCAGCCCTTCACTTCCTGTTGGGCATGGTGGTTCTGACTGCTCTACCGGTACTGGTTCTATGGTACTACTACGTCACTCACCGTAAGAAGGGCCGGACTCTGTTCTTCCTCAGCCTGGCCCTGTTCTCCCTGGGCTACATGTACTACCTCTTCCTCACCGAGGTCTTCCCCAGGGGGGGTGTAGGGCTGACCCAGCTGGGTACAGTGACCCTGGGGGTGGCCCTCACTCTGGCCTCACTCATCCACACCAAGAGAGAGCCCGGCTACGTACATCCTCACACGGCCGACGTCCACAGCACGGTGACCTATCACAGCTCACCTCCGGACAGAGACCCCGCCCACACCAGCCTCAACGGGGTTGGGCAGGAAGTAGTGCTAGCCAATCGGGGGAGTGGGTCGGAGCAGCAGGGCCAAGGGGTGGAGCAGAGGGAGAGTGGGCGGAGCAGGAAGTGGTGCTCTCTGTGCAGGGTGGTGCGGCCCCCCAGAGCGGGACACTGCAGGATCTGTGGTGTCTGTGTCCTGAGGCTGGACCACCACTGTGTCTGGTGGGTCCTCTTAAAAACACCTCTGTCTGTCTGGAAAAGAGGCCCTTCTCTGTAATTTAGTACACATTCCATGTCTAAGCAGTGTCATGCCAGGCCTAAGAAGCAATGTTTAAGCAATTATCAGTGACATTATCTTGCCTCTGTGTCATCAGCCATAGGCTTGTGTTTCTGAGTCACACTGATCTGTAACGCACACAATCGTGCAATATATATATATAATTCAATCACTCGTTCAGATGTGTGTGTGTGTGTGCGTGCGTGTGTGTGTTTGGAGTAATCATGGGTTCTAAGTAAATCTTACATTGTAGTCGTTGAGCAGCAGATGCTCTCATCC
The DNA here is from genome assembly GCF_002021735.2 of Oncorhynchus kisutch. NCBI lineage: Eukaryota > Metazoa > Chordata > Actinopteri > Salmoniformes > Salmonidae > Oncorhynchus > Oncorhynchus kisutch. The sequence goes on along the minus strand of NC_034191.2, from coordinate 69,127,913 downwards.
AAATTACAAATCAGAGCTGTACTGTGTGTTTGTGTGTGTGGTTTAACCGCACGGTCTCAGTACTGTGTATTGTCTGTGTCTGTGTGTCGTGTCCGTCATGTCGCCACTGTGGCAGGATAAACAGTTGTGTGGGCCAGGCCAATCACTGCAGCTTCCTGTCGACACTCCTCCTCTTTCTGTTGACCTCTCTGTATGGAATCAGTCTGGTGCTGCGCAGCGTGTGTCCCCAACAGAACCTGCTCAGCGCCCTGCTCTACTGCCCAGGCGTCTACAATCAGTACAGGTAACAGGGATGCACAGGACACACCTACCCTATTTATAGACACAAACTACCTTAGCGCCTATTGACGATAGTATCTTCTGACCGGGGGAGTTTTGTTAAGAGCCCCGACGGTTGCTCTAAACATTAAGACTCATCGCTTGCGGTACCTTTGGAAACATAAGGAACGTATATTTCATATCAGTGATAAAAAAAAGGTAAATTACTTCACACCTTTTGTAGGGTTCGGGTCAGTGTTCCCACACGGCCATATCTCCATGTTATTGGAAGACATAGCTGAAGCGGAAGACATAGCTGATTAGCACAGGTGGCAGCTATCTAGTGTGCTCCAAACACCTGTGTGTAAGCTAACTGGGGAGGAGGTGTTGTTCCTCAGCTGGAGGCACACAGTGTATAGATCTGTTTAAAACTGCTATAGTAATTGTATATTTTTTTATTTGAAAGATTCCTTCTCGCTGACATGAAAGATAAGGGGCATATCAGCGTATGTTTCGAAAACCGTTTAGAAAGCAGTGATTATTGATGTTTTCTAAATGTTATAACACAGCGTCGGAATTGTAGTTTACACGGAGCCAAATGTGGGCGAATGTAATGGCTGAAAACCCTACATACAGTAAAGATAGGTTTTTGAGCGTTAACACACACCATGCACACAATCGTGTCCAGAATCACCAACAAACTAACATGGTCCTAGCCCACCAAGACAGTCGTGAAGAGGGCACACAACAAAACCTATTCCACCTCAGAAGACTGAAAAGATTTGGCATGGGTCCTCAGATCCTCAAAAGGTTCTACAGCTGCACCATCGAGAGCATCCTGACAGGTTGCATTACTGCCTGGTATGGCAACTGCTTGGCCTCTGACCACAAGGCACTACAAAGGGTACTGCGTACGGTCCAGTACATCACTGGGGCCAAGCTTCCTGCCATCCAGAACCTCTATACCAGGCGGTGTCAGAGGAAGGCCCTAAAAGTTGTCAGACTCCAGCCACCCTAGTTATAGAGTCTAGGTTCAAGAGGCTTCTAAACAGCTTTTACCCCCAAGCCATAAGACTCCTGAACATCTAATCAAATGGCAAACCAGACTATTTGCATTGCCCCCCTTCCCTCTTTTACGTTGCTGCTACTCTCTGTTTATTATCTATGCATAGTCACTTTAATAACTCTACCTGCATGTACATATTACCTCAATTACCTTGACTAACAGGTGCCCCTGCACATTGACTCTGCACCGGTACCCCCTGTATATAGCCTCGCTATTGTTATTTTACTGCTGGTCTTTAATTATTTGTGACTTATTTCTTTTTTGGGGGTATTTTTCTTAAAACTGCATTGTTGGTTAAGGCTTGTAAGTAAGCATTTCACTGTTGTATTTGGCGTATGTGACAAATACAATTTGATTTGATTTGCAGTATATGATGCACACACACACATGATTAGCTCACTAAAACACACTATTAGGCATTCGAGGCTAAAATGAGCCTGTGAAATGAGGCGGTGTAGATCAATAGTGTCCTAAAATACCCACTGGCACACAGCCAAATGGCTTCCTGGTCATTCTATAAGAGAACAAGTGATTTTTAATTGCATCAAATCAGTCTATTCTTTATCTGGGACATTTAAAGCTGTGAGGTTTTGAAATAGCCAGGTATTTATGGGGGTAATGTAGGTTAATAAACATTTCATGGTATCTCCCCCAACCAGGCCTACTTCTTTAACAACTACTGACCCAGATTTACAGAGCAGTTACTGTATGTGGCTCTGCCGGGTTTATTGTGTAAGAGTGAATGTGTGTGGTTGCTGATGATGTGTGTTTTGATGTGATGTGTGTGTAGATTCGTTCCATGTCATTTCAACAAGCCATGACACCCACTATCTCAGATTGTTCTGAAGTAATTCTGAAGTAAAGATTAGCATTCCTGAAACATTATTTTGTTGAAAAATATAATTAGACCTCTGAGAAATTAAGCTAATTGATTGCACCCAAATTGGCCATTTTAATTTATAGCATTCATATAATATTCAATGAAAATATGACCTAATATCTGATTTGGACCAAAATTGTTTGAAACAATGAGTAAGACATGAGGAATCCAAAGAAATGGTCAAAACAACCCACGGACCCCCGCGCCAATTCCACTCCAACAAGGGAAAACTGTTCTCTATATGTACTATATTTATTTAGTATCATACACATTAAAATGGCCAATTGGTTGCAATCAATTGAGGCTTTTTGAGGTGGAACGACCCTGGAGTGTACCTGTATAGTATTGTCCACTATTCAGCGCGGTAACAAATGGTCTCTTTCTCAGCTTTGTGTGTGTGTGTGTGTCCATGTGTTAGTGCCAGTGTGCGGTTGGTCCAGCCTGTCCTTTATGCACCCCCTGCTAGTTATAGCCCCTTCCCTTTCAGATTGGTGTTAGCAGATCTGTAGAAATAACATTGATCTTATCAATAGGGTGTAAGCTCCACTTAGCCCATTGTTAACACATATCTGATTCCCAAAAATAAGGGGTGTGGGCTAGTGGCTAGGGACTGTTTTCAGGAATATATGAGTAATATTGGTGTCTAAAGTGTGTGTATGTGTGTGTTCCAGCTCGGCACTGTGTTTCACCTGTGCGTGGTACAGCAGCATAGTGACGGGTGGCCTGCTACACCTTCTGGTCCTGCAGCTCATCAACGTCAGCTACAACGTGACGGAGCGAGAGGTGCGCACCGCCCTCCGAGACAAGACCGCCCGCAGCCACTACTGGGGCCTCGTCGTGGACACGGGAGTCTACTCACATGGTTTCCGTGGCAACTGGGCAGAGTTCCTGACAATGGGAGAAGGCCTGCACACACCCTCACCCAGTCTCACTGACTTGGTGTAGCTGAGCTGCTCATCATTGTCCTTACATCTTTAGAAGTGATTGATCAATTGGACGATCCAGGTAGAAGTTGCCCACAGAAACAGATCTAGGATAATTTTACCCTCGTACCACAGGAGGCTGCTGAGGGGAGGGCGGCTCATAATAATGGCTGTAACGGTGCAAATAGAATGGCATCAAACATGTGGAAACCATGTGTTTGATGTATTTGATACCATTCCACTAATGCTGCTCCATCCATTACGACGAGCCCGTCCTCTCCAATTAAGGTGCCACCAACCTCCTGTGCCTCAAAGAATCCTGACTTGAACCGTTAGGGGGAAGAACACAAGACAGACCTTGGGTCAGTGTCTAGGGGTAACTTCACCCTCAGTGATATGGGCTAGAGTTGAAGGATGCATCTGATGTACTGTCTTTCACCAACAGATGGCAGCATATCTCCACACCTCAGACTTCTGACTGCCATCACCTTCTCTCCCCAGTTGTCCCAAATATGTATATATACACTAGATATCTGACAGGAGGCACTGTATTGAAGCACCTCCATCTTGGCACTGCCCCACCGTTGTAAAAAATATTTTGGAAACTATAGAAATGCATTTACCAAATGTCTACATTAGTGTTTGCAACATTTATTCTGTTACAGACGCCTTAATGCAGCGTTTCCCAAACTCGGTCATCAGGAACCCAACGTGTGCATGTTTTGGTTTTTGCCCTAAAACTACACAGCTGATTCAAATGATCAAAGCTTGATGATTAGTTGAGTATTTGAATCAGCTGTGTAATGCTACGGCAAAAACCAAAATGTGCAGCCCTTAGGATCCCGAGGACCAAGTTTGGGAAACCCTGCTAATAAATTACACTGAAGAAAAACATAAACGCAGCATGTAAAGTGTTGGTCCCATGTTTCATGAGCTGAAATAAAATAAAAAGAAATTTTCCAAACGCACAAAAAGCATATTTCTCTCAAATTTTGTGCACAAATTTGTTTACATCCCTATTAGTGAGCATTTCTCCTTTGACAATATAATCCATCCACAAAACAAGGTGAATCAATTCAGGATTCTGACAGGTGTGGTATATCAAGACACTGATTAAACAGAATGATCATAAAAGACCACTTTAAAATCTGCAGTTTTGTCACACAACACAATGCCACAGATGTTTTGAGGGAGTGTGCAATTGTTATGCTGACTGCAGGATTGTCCACCAGAGCTGTTGCAAGAGAACAGAATGTTAATTTATCTACCATAAGCTGCCTCTGTCATTTTAGAGATTTTGGCTGAGCTAAAAAAAAATTTTTTTTTCAAGTACTAATGTTACTCTGACTAAGTAAAAAAAAAAATCCTAAATACACATCATTTTGTTCCTGAAACATTTAAATGAAATACTGTAGAATTCCATTAATTTCTATGGAGGACTGCTGCTACTGGGAAGGGCCAATATGGCTGACCGGTGTCTTCAAAGTCTCTCATTGGCGAATATATAGCAACAGCAATCCAGGGTTTATACTGTAAAAATCATTGGTATCGCCACAGTCCGTGCCAAGGTGAAACGTACACTCCTGTAGATCTGAAAAAATGTCATGGTGAAACTAACCAACCGAAAAAACAAGGTGAATCAATTCAGGATTCTTGAAAGTCAGGAAAATCCTTGTTCTGCAAAGAATCATAATTTTTTATAGTTGGAAAAATATATTGAGCAAGCAGTAGGTATTTATAATTACATGTGGAGTGGCGCTTTATCATTGATGACATCACGTGCACCTTAAATGATTCTGCAATCATAATTTATTCGAAAAACACCATTTCCATCATTTGTCTCAATAAAGTTTGACAAAATAAAAACCTGTCGAAGGAATAAAAAGTGTTGTCGATGTTTAGAACACACGTTTTTTGGCGACATTGTTTTGTCCCCCGAATAAACCTGTAAATGGGACCCCTGCCTACAGTGATCGGTTCTGTTGTGAAGTAGCGCCCAAGTCAATAACCTGTCCCTTAGTTAAACCATTTCCTACAACTACAATAACACAACCACGTATGGTACCGTGACTGACAGCCCCAATCTCATCTCTACATTTCCTTTTTATCTCTGCTTGAACCTTGTCCACCAGTGGCCAGCAACCTTACAGCAGTCATCGAACACCTACTTCAAGAGTCCAGGTCGGAGAGCAGTGAGCTGTGGTTAACCCAGGATGGCGTGGAACCCCAAGAGCACACCCTTGGATTACAATGGCAATGTCTGTCTGACACTCTTGGAAATAAGCACGGTCACATGAAAGTTGAACCCACCATGCGCAACATATATCGGATCCTTGCCAGCCAGTATGATCCGCTCGGCTTCATCGTCCCATACACCACACGGTCTAAGGTTGAAGTCCAGAGGCTCTGGGATAAGAAGAGGGTGGGATGACCCAGACCTACCTGGGGTCATCCTACTCACCTGAAGATCTTCTCCAAAAAAGAATAGTGTGGCTTATTTGGGAGAACAAATTTCCACAGCTGTCTCAGGTCACACTGCCAAGGTGTTACGTCTGCCCCGACATGGGTCTCCCAACCAGCACAAGAAGCGTTCATGTCTTCAGTGACGCCTCAGAACGTGCATATGTTGCCGTCGCGTACCTCCGTACTGAAGACGGCAAGAACAAGAGTGGCCCCGAAATTGTCGATGCCAAGACTCGAGCACTGCGCTGCACTCACCGGTGCCCAGCTGGCTGTGGTCATGAGAAAATAAGTCACACTGGAAATCCATGAGGTCACGCACTGGTCGGATTCTACAACCGTCCCAAACAATTTGAACTTCTACTTTTAAAAATCCACCTCTCTAAAAACAAGTCTCTCACCGTTGCCGCCTGCTATAGACCACCCTCTGCCCCCAGCTGTGCTCTGGACACCATATGTGAACTGATTGCCCCCATCTATCTTCAGAGTTCGTGCTGCTAGGCGACCTAAACTGGAACATGCTTAACACCCCAGCCATCCTACAATCTAAACTTGATGCCCTCAATCTCACACAAATAATCAATGAACCTACCAGGTACCTCCCCAAAACCTTAAACACGGGCACCCTCATAGATATCATCCTAACCAACTTCCCCTCTAAATACACCTCTGCTGTCTTCAACCAAGATCTCAGCGATCACTGCCTCATTGCCTGCATCCGTAATGGGTCAGCGGTCAAACGACCTCCACTCATCACTGTAAAACGCTCCCTGAAACACTTCTGCGAGCAGGCCTTTCTAATCGACCTGGCCGGGGTATCCTGGAAGGATATTGATCTCATCCCGTCAGTAGAGGATGCCTGGATATTTTTTTAAAAATGCCTTCCTAACCATCTTAAATAAACATGCCCCATTTAAGAAATTTAGAACCAGGAACAGATATAGCCCTTGGTTCTCCCCAGACCTGACTGCCCTTAACCAACACAAAAACATCCTATGGCGTTCTGCATTAGCATCGAACAGCCCCCGTGATATGCAGCTGTTCAGGGAAGCTAGAAATCATTATACACAGGCAGTTAGAAAAGCCAAGGCTAGCTTTTTCAAGCAGAAATTTGCTTCCTGCAACACTAACTCAAAAAAGTTCTGGGACACTGTAAAGTCCATGGAGAATAAGAACACCTCCTCCCAGCTGCCCACTGCACTGAAGATAGGAAACACTGTCACCACTGATAAATCCACCATAATTGAGAATTTCAATAAGCATTTTTCTACGGCTGGCCATGCTTTCCACCTGGCTACTCCTACCCCGGACAACAGCACTGCACCCCCAACAGCAACTCGCCCAAGCCTTCCCCATTTCTCCTTCTCCCAAATCCATTCAGCTGATGTTCTGAAAGAGCTGCAAAATCTGGACCCCTACAAATCAGCCGGGCTAGACAATCTGGACCCTTTCTTTCTAAAATTATCTGCCGAAATTGTTGCCACCCCTATTACTAGCCTGTTCAACCTCTCTTTCGTGTCGTCTGAGATTCCCAAAGATTGGAAAGCAGCTGCGGTCATCCCCCTCTTCAAAGGGGGGGACACTCTTGACCCAAACTGCTACAGACCTATATCTATCCTACCGTGCCTTTCTAAGGTCTTCAAAAGCCAAGTCAACAAACAGATTACCGACCATTTCGAATCTCACCATACCTTCTCTGCTATGCAATCCGGTTTCAGAGCTGGTCATGGGTGCACCTCCGTGGCCTCCAATTGCTCTTAAATACAAGTAAAACTAAATGCATGCTCTTCAACCGATCGCTACCTGCACCTACCCGCCTGTCCAACATCACTACTCTGGACGGCTCTGACTTAGAATACGTGGACAACTACAAATACTTAGGTGTCTGGTTAGACTGTAAACTCTCCTTCCAGACCCATATCAAACATCTCCAATCCAAAGTTAAATCTAGAATTGGCTTCCTATTTCGCAACAAAGCATCCTTCACTCATGCTGCCAAACATACCCTTGTAAAACTGACCATCCTACCAATCCTCGACTTTGGCGATGTCATTTACAAAATAGCCTCCAATACCCTACTCAACAAATTGGATGCAGTCTATCACAGTGCAATCCGTTTTATCACCAAAGCCCCATATACTACCCACCATTGCGACCTGTACGCTCTCGTTGGCTGGCCCTCGCTTCATACTCGTCGCCAAACCCACTGGCTCCATGTCATCTACAAGACCCTGCTAGGTAAAGTCCCCCCTTATCTCAGCTCGCTGGTCACCATAGCATCTCCCACCTGTAGCACACGCTCCAGCAGGTATATCTCTCTAGTCACCCCCAAAACCAATTCTTTCTTTGGCCGCCTCTCCTTCCAGTTCTCTGCTGCCAATGACTGGAACGAACTACAAAAATCTCTGAAACTGGAAACACTTATCTCCCTCACTAGCTTTAAGCACCAACTGTCAGAGCAGCTCACAGATTACTGCACCTGTACATAGCCCACCTATAATTTAGCCCAAACAACTACCTCTTTCCCAACTGTATTTAATTTTAATTTATTTATTTATTTTGCTCCTTTGCACCCCATTATTTTTTATTTCTACTTTGCACATTCTTCCATTGCAAAACTACCATTCCAGTATTTTACTTGCTATATTGTATTTACTTTGCCATCATGGCCTTTTTTTGCCTTTACCTCCCTTCTCACCTCATTTGCTCACATTGTATATAGACTTGTTTATACTGCATTATTGACTGTATGTTTGTTTTTACTCCATGTGTAACTCTGTGTCGTTGTATCTGTCGAACTGCTTTGCTTTATCTTGGCCAGGTCGCAATTGTAAATGAGAACTTGTTCTCAACTTGCCTACCTGGTTAAATAAAGGTAAAATAAAAATAAATAAATAAATAAAACCTGGCTCCTGTCAGACAGGTACAACCTATTTGTAGGTAGTGGTCTCTCCTTGATGTAGGGTGTTTGCTGAGTTATGTCGAATGTTCTTGATTCTGAGGCTGAGGGCAGCCTATCGCCATTTTCAGTGTGGCTGCACCGAATGCAGGAAGTGGCGCTGCCAGCCAGATGTGCCTAGGATGGTTGATCTGCCTCCAACCCGACTGTGTCTCCACAAACCCACATTCTATTCTATAGGCGTGGACTGCTTTGGACCGTATATCATCAAGATTGGCAGGAGAAATGAAAAGAGATGGGGCATCATCTTTAAGTGCATGACCACCCGAGCTGTACATGTGGATCTACTGACAAACATGGATTCCGATTAGTTCCTAATGGCACTGACCCTTCATCGCTCAAATAGGAAAGCCCTTTAAGATCCTGTCCGACCGGAGAACAAATTTCAACAGAAGGTAGCGAGAGCTACAGGAGGCCTTCATGACTCTCCACTCACAGCTCCAGTTAGCCAGTCAGAAGATTCGCATCGCCTTCAATCCACGAAGTGCACCACACTTTGGAGGATGCTGGGAGCGGGAGATCAGATCCATCAAGACTGCCCTGCAAACCACCCTTGGTGCACAGACCATCTCCGATTAGGTGCTGAGGACTGTCCTAATCGAAATAGAAGGGATCTTGAACTCCAAGCCCTTGGGATATGTGTCGTCGGACATTGCGGATCCGGATCCAATCACGCCTAAAGTCGCAAAAGATGGAGACACAGCCAGGTTCTAGCCAACCATTTCTGGAAGTGCTTCACATAGAACTAGTTACCTGCACTTCAAGGCCGCCATAAGTGGCACAGGAATCAGGAAGACCTTGTAGATGGGACCGTTGTGATGATTGTGTTTGATCAGTCTCCTTTTGGCAAGTTGGAGCTGTCAAGTCAGTTATCCCTGGAGCAGACAGGAAAGTGAGGACAGCAGATATCCAGGTCAAGGACAGAACATACGTCAGGCCTGTTGCTCGACTTATCCAGCTGCCCGCCATTCCTCAAGAAGCAACTGACCCTTAGATGGCTTGTCAGTTGAAGCAAATATGTACAACACATTTGGAGGCGACTAAAATACAGTGGTGATCCTAACTGACCTAAGACAGGGAATTTTTAAATGTCAGGAATTGTGAAAAACTGAGTTTAAATGTATTTGGGTAAGGTGTATGTAAACTTCCGACTTCAACTGCATGTACCATTTGTGTTAAACTTGCTAGCTAGCTCGTGTACTCCCGCAAGCATCGTCATCATGCATTACTATTTAGCGATTAGCATTTGTTAGCATTTGTCTGTGGCGCTAAGCTATTTTAGGTTGTAGATCGCTCATGCTTATTGTCTTATGTGTAGATATTTCGACATTGCTTTATTGTCCTTTGTGCATCTAGCATGCGTTTAGTTGTTGATGTGGAAATATGATTTTTTCCCCATACTGTGCGATAGCCTAAGTTCTCCTTTCTTTCCAGAACCACAATTAGGATCAGAGAGTGGTGTTGTGTGTGTGGAGCTTAATTAACCCCTTGAACTGGAACTACTGCTTCCTCGTGTTCCGAAGGACACCCTGTCGGCACCCTGTCGCCACCGGCCTAAAACCCAGCACCTCTAAGTTTATCCCTTTTTATTGGTCCTTCAAATTCATAGACAACCCATATTTTTCAATAGTGCCCAATGTAAAAACATAATATTCCACAAATGACTGTATCAACATTTTAGCTTTTTATAATAATGTCTTTAAAGGGTCATTAGTTTCTAGGGCACAGCATTGTGCTTCAAAACTGGCTAGAATTCAGAGGCTTTATCTCAATCCATTAAAGCATCTGCTTTTCTGGTGCTCCTAAATTTAGTTGTGCTACCCTGGTTGTAGTGCCTTTCTTTGCTGGGAGAGTGAACGCAAACAAACCACTTGACCCCAAAAAACCTAGGCCCCGGCCATGATGTTCCTTTCAACACTGATTAACACTCCTGTAGAAAGGAACAGCTGTTGCAAATAGATGTTCTTGTGTGTACCGGTCCCTGTGAGCTTCAGAAATAGGCCATGGGTTTTCATTAAACAGCATCATGTTGATACATCTCTGTAGACTGTGGCTGGTCATGATCAGGATCTTTAGTGTTGTTGCATTAATTGAATAAAGCAACAAAAACAACCGACACACAAACCACAGTGCAACTGGCTTATGGTGATATACTTAAAAAAAAATCCTTATTGATGCCTTCAAGCTTCTGTCAAATTACAGCAAACTGTGACTTCAATGATACCCAAAATAAAACAAATTCAATAACCTGAACATACGCTTCAGTTTTAAACGAGTCATTGGTGTTACAAAGGTTTTCCAAACGGTCTTCATTAACGTTATATCCAGCTTTCTCTGGTCATTAAGGATGACAAACAGCCTGTGTGTGTGTGTGCTTGTTACACCAGCAACAAGACACATTAATTGGCTCCCATCTGCTGTATTATCGTGTATTGAAGTTTTCCGTCTGTCTGCCTGTGTGTGTCACAGCAGGGCTTGTACCCATTGACAGAGGAGAGGAGCGAAAGTCAGGTAGGACCTCTGCCACTCTGCGTCTCAGCTTCTCCCTCCTGGTTTCCCTCTCTCTCTCCTCACGCAGCCACCCTGGATACTGTCTCCAGGCCTGGAAACAACTTCGCACCGCCCGTCTGGGGCGGAGAAGAGAGGAACACACACACGACAGTGAGGGAACAGAGGGAAGCAGACAGAACAACTTAGAAAAAATCCTTACAACAACCAGAACTTATACAGTAACAAAGTGAGCTAGTACATATGGAGCATGTCTACATCTTATACAGCAGGGGTAAGGTCTGAGACAGGGGTAAAGGCTTCTAGGACAGGTAGAATGATTCTAGGACAGGTGTTATTGGAAAAGGAAGTAAGGCCCAGGTAAACACACCCACCTATCACTGTGTCCCTGAGCCTGCAGCTCCCGGTCCCACTCCACCATCCTCTCCTGGGTCACGTGATCTAGTAACGCGATCAGAGCCCTCCTCAGAGTGTGCATGCGCCAGAACCGGTCGGCCCGCCCCTCTACAACCATGCGGTGGTCCTTCAGCTGAGACAGGACGAGTCAGGTTTGGGATACAGTACACATCATGGACAGACTGTCCATCTCATTGAGACAAATATACAAAAGACTCCACCGCATCACTATTAAACAGTAATCAGTACGTGTTCATGCCCTAACCCTTTTCCAGTTGCCCAGGCTCCTCCGTAGCAGGATATGTTGATGCAGTTGTTTGGCAGAGGCCCATTTCTGAGCCAGGGACTCGCCTGTTACTTGCTGCCAGGACAGGATGCACCGTTTCAGGAGAGACTGCCTGTGATGAGCCCTGGCCAGCTGGAGGGGAATTAAAATAATACTGTGTACTCATCCACACATATTCACGTGTCAGGTAACACACAATGGCATGGTATAAAGGATTAAGGCATCTCCTCGCCATTGAAGTTTACAAGTGGTGAAAATATATTTAAGCAATAAGGACAGGTGGTTTGTGATATATGGCCAATATACCAAATCAAATGTATCAAATGTATATATATACCACGGCTAAGGTGTTCTACGATACAGCCCTTAGCCGTGGTATATTGGCCATATATCACAAACCCCCGAGGTGCCTTATTGCTATTATAAACTGGTTACCAACGTAATTAGAGCAGTAAAACTAAATGTTTACCACGGCTGTCAGCCAATCAGCATTCAGGGCTTGAACCACCCAGTTTATAATATAAATTTGACCCTAGATGCTATACTGCATTCTTTTCAAACTCATGGTCTTTAAAGAAGTTAGGACTTTGACCACTATTAAATAAAGATAGTTGTCAAGGTATGCTGTTGGGAGTCAAGGTAAACCAGTACATGAGACATTGAACAAGCTATTCAGCTGCTCAAGATTCCATACAGTAGATTGGAACATGCTGCTGTGATGTCACACCATCTATTTTCACTTCTACTTCACTTCCCTGTCCATCAATCTGTCCAATCATTCCTCTCCTGCAACCTCTCTCATTACACTCCCTCTCTTCCTGTAGCTCTCTACTTTAACCTCTCACTTCCTCTCTCGCCTCCTCTAGACTCTCACTCTAGCCTCTCTCCTCCTCTAGCCTCTCACATCCTCTCTCTCTTCCCCTAGCCTCTCACTCTAGCCTCTCTCCTCTTCTAGCCTCTTACTTCCTCTCGCTTCTCTCTAGCCTCTCACTTCCTCTCTAGCCTCTCACTTCCTCTCTAGCCTCTCACTTCCTCTCTAGCCTCTCACTTCCTCTAGCCTCTCACTTCCTCTCGCTTCTCTCTAGCCTCTCACTTCCTCTAGCCTCTTACTTCCTCTCGCTTCTCTCTAGCCTCTCACTTCCTCTTGCCTCTCACTTCCTCTTGCCCCTCACTTCCTCTTGCCTCTCACTTCCTCTTGCCTCTCACTTCCTCTTGCCTCTCACTTCCTCTTCCCTCTCACTTCCTCTTGCCTCTCACTTCCTCTAGTCCCTCACTTCCTCTAGTCCCTCACTTCCTCTAGTCCCTCACTTCCTCTTGTCCCTCACTTCCTCTTGTCCCTCACTTCCTCTTGTCCCTCACTTCCTCTAGCCTCTCTCTCTCTAGCATTGTTCCATCTCTCTGCCAGTACAATTTGTCCCGCGGGTTCTGACAGGTGGTCAAGCAGGTGCTCATACCAACAGCATCCTGTAAACATCATTACAGCTCTGACCGTGATGTCTGGGATTAGGGTGTGTGTCTAGGTGTTTGTGTGCTTGGTTTACACTTTATATACAGAGTGTATGTGTGTGTTGAGGGAAAGAGTATTTTTCTTCTGTCTGTGTATTTGAGTGTAGCTGTGAATACATTAGTTCTGCTGTGTATGATTGGCTGTCCTGAGCTGTGTGACTCTACAGGAGAGAGTGTGAGTGTGTTGACAGTCTCTCTGTGCAGACTCTGATTGGCCAAGGCTGATGGCACTGGTGATTACCTGAGTGTTGGCTTGGCTCATGGCGACTCTGTGCTTCCATGGCGCCATGCCTCGCCGTAGTAACAGAGTTCTATGGTAGTGTTGCTGGGCCTGGGTCTGGAGCTGCTGCTCTCGCTCAAACCTCCTCTGGTTCTCCTGCTCCCTCTGAATACATACACATAGTTATAGACACACACACACACACACACACACACACACACACACACACACACACACACACACACACACACACACACACACACACACACACACACACACACACACACACACACACACACACACACACACACACACACACACACACACACACACACACACAACTTGTATTTATTGTTTTAATCTATAGCTTTTGTTTTATGTTTGGACTTCAGCTGTTCTAAGATCAGAGCTAGGAGCCACATTTCAAAAGCTTCGCCCATCTAAATTAGATCTGAACACCATGCCTTGACAGTGTGATGTAAGGCGAACATTATCACCCACGGCATTGAACAACCATTGCATCATTGCTTTGAACAGCTGCCATCAAATCATCACTTGTACAGATGTGAGAGTCTCTTTTGTGAAATTCCAACTGCAATAAACCTGGACAGGAAAGAATGGACAATGTGTATACGGTATGTATATTACATATATAATTCTGTTTTGTATAGGTGTTGATGACATCTATTTTTCTGTATGGTCCCTGTGATGGAAATCTGGGTCCGTGGGTATCAAGTGTCAGAGTAGGAGGGGTGATCTAAGATCAGCTTCCCCCTGTCCATGTAATCATATTAATTGATCCCAAGTCAGCACTCCTACTCTAAAATGCGTAATACATATGGCCCCTGAAGTCCTAAATATACACTCTTAGTGAACTGACAGATTTTCTTTCAAGTATGAATTGAAAGTTGTCCCCAGGACAGTTTTCCTGTAAACATTGCATCACCTCTCTCTCTTGTCTCTTCTCCTCCCTTCTCCTTTCAGCTGCTCTACGTTTCTGTTCCTCCTCCTCCTTCTGCCTCTCCTCCTCTGCTGCTTTCAGCTGGGCCTGAGAAAATAAAGCAGTTGATTGATTTAATGCCTGCACACTATTACACTTCCCCAAACACATTTTAATTGTACCCAAAAACTTCATATAAAGTTGAATAGCCTCTCTAATTCCCCCCGTCTGAAGACCTATACATCTTTTTGGACACCAAACTATTCCACATCCCCCACTGGCCTAAACACTCCATTCCTCACTATTCTCTCCTCTTCCTTCTTTGTCTTCAGCTCCTCCACCTCCCTCCTGCGCTCCGCTCGCTGACGAGCACGTTCCTCCATGGCTGTTGAAGGGGGAGACAGAGGGAGAGAGAACGAGGAAGGGAGATAATAGAAAAAACAGGGGTAAAGGCTAGGTACTTACATTTGGGTGTTGTTCTGTGTCAAAATAGAATGTTCTAAAGTATTGTGTGTGCGTTTGTCAGTATGTATCTGTGTGTATCCGCAGTCCCTCTCCACCTTTCTCAAATCCCCCCTTCCTATTCCTCCCACGTAGAGGACATTTTAGCCAAACATAGTTTAATTGAGTGAAACTGTATTCCTCCATGTAAGCTACCGTAGCTATGGCTCTATACAGCTACGGCTCTATACAGCTACGGCTCTATACAGCTACGGCTCTATACAGCTACGGCTCTATACAGCTACGGCTCTATAGGGGAGAGTGGGGCAAGTTGAGACCTTTTTTACATTCAGCATCACTCTGTCAAGGGAAATATAGTATCTACATATTTCAGGACGTTGTGTATCCCTGGAAATAATCAGAATTCATGTCAACTTACCCCGTACTGGATGAAATATTACCACTACCTTTTTAAAACCATGTCTATCTTTATTTCCCAAACACAATTCAACAGTGACAATCACCTTTTTTTAACACAGGCTTAACACCTAACAAACACTTTGTACTTAAAAAAAACCCACTGTTAACATAGGCCAGGCCCTGATGTTACCTCATATAATTTTCTCATCTTGCCATTGGCTCAATTTACCCCAAGGCAGACATTTTGACGATATAATCCCACACAGCTACAAGGATGCATTTTCATGCTAGGTTTAGGACCCAATACTGAAGCTCAAGCTGAAGCTTAGAGACACAACTGATGTATAGAACAATTTTAAAATGACCTACTTTGATTTAGAGCATCATGAAACCTCTAACACAATACATTCATTTGACTTGGTGAAAATCAATTTTTTGTACTTAACGTGCTTAGCACTTCTTCCGTGTGGTTTCTTCCAGACTATATGATATATTTGGTAAATGTTTTAATTGTGGGTATGATTTTCTAGAAACAAGGGTGGCTCAACTTACCCCACTCTCCCCTACAATCGACTCACAGCAATAAAATTCATTTTCTACTCTTTTCTATTATACTTCATAACAAGACCATTGTAAGGTCAACCATCTGGAATGGATGTCTATGTGTGTGTGGTTTAGCCCGTCAGAGCTAAACATGGAGGTTAATGTGCTGACTGATCCATGACAGTGGGATGACGGCTAGTTTCCTGGAGGCTGAGGAGCGGCCAACATTCCCCTGAGAGACACTCCCAGCCCTGGAACACAGAACATCATCCAGAAACACACATCTATTTTTACCCCTTTTTCATGGTATCCAATTGGTAGTTACAGTCTTGTCTCATCGCTGCAACTCCCTTACGAACTCGGGAGAGGCGAAGGTCGAGAGTCCCCCAAAACACAACCCAACCAAGCCCCACTGCTTCTTGACACAATGCCTACTTAACCGGGAAGCCAGCCGCACCAATGTGTCAGAGGAAACACTGCACACCTGGCAACCGTGTCAGCGTGCACTGTGCCCGGCCCGCCACAGGAGTCGCTAATGCGCGATGGGACAAGCACATCCCTCCCCTAACCCGAAAGACAATGGGCCAATCCCGGTTGCAGCCGGCTGCGAAAGAGCCTGGACTCGAACCCAGTCTCTAGTGGCACAGCTAGCCAGTCCCTCCAGGACTCCGCGATTCTGCGATCGCATAATTCAATGCAAAAATCAACCAATCAGCGCATATTATGCAAGAGCAATTTTGACCAATTCCCACATTTTTAGAGCATAAAAAGGTCCAATCAAAAGCAGGTTCGTAATTTTGACCAAATCCTGCACTGTTACCGTGGAAAATGGCCCAATCCAACCACACGTCAACAACGTTTTCCCCCCCTTGCCTGTCAGCGTATTCACGTGTGAAGAGGATGGTTGATTGTTGATGGCTGACAGGCAGTACAATGAACAGAAATCAATCTCATTTGCCAACAAAAAAACAGCTAATGACCGTGCGAAACAATTTCCAAATGTTTTTGGAAACAAGAGAAAGTCAACAATCAAATCAGCAAAGCATATGAGAATGTCAGAACAGTTCCCACAGCAGCGGCAGATCACCATGACTGAAGTGGTAGCAGGGAAGACTGTGGGAAGCACTGAAAGTATCAAGGTGAGTGCGTTTCACTCCGCTAACCTTGGCTTTAGTAGGGTGGTCGGCACTCTGCTCTCCCCAGTCTAACCTTGGCTTTAGTAGGGTGGTCGGCACTCTGCTCTCCCCAGTCTAACCTTGGCTTTAGTAGGGTGGTCGGCACTCTGCTCTCCCCAGTCTGTCTATAGAGAGCACTGCTCAAAGCACTGAGTGCAATTTGTCAGCATTGCCGTTTTAAACTCTGTAAAACGTAATACGGATCACGAAAGCGCAATCTTTCTGGAGAAATTGAATAATAATCAACCACAACTCTATTTTACGTTTTCTGTTCATTATCTCCCTTACGACCTTTCAGGAAAAAAAAATCACAATCAAGAATTGAACACAACTTATTAGAAAGAAATATCAAGCCTCAAATTGAAAGTGATTGATCAGTTTTGAATCTATTTGGGTTTTTTGAGAGAGAGAGAGAGAGAGAGAGAGAGAGAGAGAGAGAGAGAGAGAGAGAGAGAGAGAGAGAGAGAGAGAGAGAGAGAGAGAGAGAGAGAGAGAGAGAGAGATTAGGAATGGGAAGTGCATCTCGTGTTGATAGCAAGCCCCAAGCCTGAAAGAGAGGTGTGAGTGGATTATGACAGAGCTGTTTGTTCAGGAAAATAAACTAAATTGAGCACTTTAGATGTTTAATTGTTTTTGTATTATGTATTCTGCTTAAAATCATCCTAAAACTGAGCACATATGACTTATTGCTGTATATGAAATTAACGTGAAAAAAACATTGCAAAATGTGTCACGGAATTTCAGAAAATCTGCCGTAAAAATCAACCATTTTTGGCTGCAGAAATCACACAAAAATGTCACGAAATCCGGGAGGGACTGGCTAGCACTGCGATGCAGTGCCTTAGACCACTGTGCCACTCGGGAGGCCCAGCAGAAACACACATCATTAGATATTCACTCTCTAATATAGATCTACTCAATTCCCAACTTCCCAGACTGACCCAACTAGCCCTGCACACAGGAGACATTCTAAGGACTTGTTTTTGTTTAAAGGGAGAGTACAAGAAGAGGATATCTCAATAGTGATCAACGGACCAACTTTTAATGAGTGAATCCTTCAGCAGACACATTGTCACACCTGGAATAATATGCAGGGAAATACAGTATGCAGGGAGAATAACACTTATCATAGTACATTTGAAATTAGCCTGGGTTTTATTCTGAGGGAGGTGTGATACGTCATTTCCCGGTCACAACTTGTGGACTTGTTTACGTGCTGCTGTGCGGTTTGTTGCTAACGTTACTTTGCTACCTGCCAACTTTACGGTTTTTACTTTTTAATTACTGTTTTATATATATATTTTTTAATTCCCCTTGCTCGACTTTCTTCATTCAACTTTTTCAACCGGTGTCGCTCATTCAGCCGACAAACTTTCAACCAATTCTCCCCATTAAGCAGCGAGTCGGAGTCAGAGGCCGAGCCTTCTCTGGTCTCTCCTCCACCCATTACGGGGTCTGAGATGCAGAAGCCTCCCACCTTTAGCGCTGACAAATTGAAAACCCTAGTCATTGACGTCTTCATTACCCGCAGTATTAGACTTAAAAATGGTTATCCAGCGATCAAACACTGTTTACCAGGGGGCAGGTCTACCTACGTTAAGGCTAATCTGAAGATGGTGCTGGCTAAAGCTAAAACTGGCGAGTGTAGAATATATAGGAATATTGTTATCCACATCGGCACCAACGATGTTAGGATGAAACCCTCTTTCTCTTGGCCCTCTTTCTGGGACTCATCCGCAAACAGGACCAAGCCTGGCCTGCTGAGGAGTGACGGACTCCACCCTAGAGCCCTGTCTAACTTCTCTAGCTCCACAATGAGATAGCCAGTCTGCCAGCTTAGTGGAGTCTGCCACTAGCACAGTCAGTGTAGTCAGCTCAGCTATCCTCATGGAGACCGTGTCTGTGCCTTGATCTAGGTTGAGCAAAACTAAACATGGCGGTGTTCACCTAAGCAATCTCACTGGAATAAAGACCTCCATTCCATGAACTAATCATTGATCATAATCTTGATGTAATTGGCCTGACTGAAACATGGCTTAAGCCTGATGAATTTACTGTGTTAAATGAGGCCTCTCCTCCTGGTTACACTAGTGACCATATCCTCTCGCATCCCGCAAAGGTGGAGGTGTTGCTAACATTTACGATAGCAAATTTCACTTTACCCCCCCCCCCCAAAAAAACGGTGTTTTTGTCTTTTGAGCTTCTAGTCATGAACTCTATGCAGCCTACTCAATCACTTTGTATAGCTACTGTTTACATGCCTCCTTGGCCGTATACAGCGTTCCTCACTGAGTTCCCTGAATTCCGATCGGACTTTGTAGTCATGGCAGATAATATTCACATTCTTAGTGACTTTAATATTCTCATGGAAAAGTACACAGACCCACTCCAAAAGGCTTTCGGAGCCATCATCGACTCAGTGGGTTTTGTCCAACATGTCTCTGGACCAACTCACTGCCACAATCATACTCTGGACCTAGTTTTGTCCCGTGGAATAAATATTGTGGATCTTAATGTTTTTCCTCATAATCCTGGACTATCGGACCACCATTATTACGTTTGCAATCGCAACAAATAATCTGCTCAGACCCCAACCAAGGATCATCAAAAGCCATGCTATAGGTTCTTGAACAACCCAAAGATTCATAGATGCCCTTCCAGACTCCCTCCACCTACACAAGGACGTCAGAGTACAAAAATCAGTTAAATACCCAAAATGCAGTCACACCCCTAAAAACAAAAAACATTTGTCATTAGAACCTCCCTGGTATACAGAAAATACCTGAGCCCTGAAGCAAGCTTCCAGAAAATTGGAACGGAAATGGCGCCACACCAAACTGGAAGTCTTCCGACTAGCTTGGAAAGACAGTACCGTGCAGTATCGAAGAGCCCTCACTGCTGCTCGATCATCCTATTTTTCCAACTTAATTGAGGAGAATAAGAACAATCCCAAATGTATTTGATACTGTCGCAAAGCTAACTAAAAAGCAGCATTCCCCAAGAGAGGATGGCTTTCACTTCAGCAGTGATACATTCAAGAACTTCTTTGACGAAAAGATCATGGATCATTAGAAAACAAATTACGGACTCCTCTTTAAATCTACGTATTTCTCCAAAGCTCAGCTGTCCTGAGTCTGCATAACACTGCCAGGACCTAGAATCAAGGGAGACACTCAAGTTTTTTAATACTATATCTCTTGACACATTGATGAAAATAGTCATGGCCTCAAAACCTTCAAGCTGCATACTGGACCCTATTCCAACTAAACTACTGAAAGAGCTGCTTCCTGTGCTTGGCCCTCCTATGTTGAAAATAATAAATGGCTCCCTATCCACCGGATGTGTACCAAACTCACTAAAAGTGGCAGTAATAAAGCCTCTCTTGAAAAATCCAAACCTTGACCGAGAAAATATAAAAAACTATTGGCCTATATCGAATCTCCCATTCCTCTCAAAACACTTTGAAAAAGCTGTTGCACAGCAACTCACTGCCTTCCCGAAGACAATGTATATGAAATGCTTCAGTCTGGTTTTAGACCCCATTATAGTACTGAGACTGCAGTCGTGAAGGTGGTAAATTATATTTTAAAGGTGTCAGACCAAGGCTCTGCATCTGTCCTCGTGCTTCTAGACCTTAGTGCTGCTTTTGACACCGTCGATCACCACATTCTTTTGGAGAGACTGGAAACCCAAATTGGTCGACACGGACAACTTTTGGCCTGGTTTAGATCTTATCTGTTGGAAAGATATCAGATTGTCTCTGTGGATGGTTTGTCCTCTGACAAATCAACTGTACATTTCGGTGTTCCTCGGGGTTCTGTTATAGGATGACTATTGTTTTCACTATATATTTTACATCTTAGTGATGTCATTCGGAAACATAATGTTAACTTTCACTGCTATTTGGACGATACACAGCTGTACATTTCAATGAAACATGGTGAAGCCCTAAAATTGCCCTCCCCGGAAGCCTGTGTTTCAAACATAAGGAAGTGGATGGCATCAAATGTTTTACTTTTCAACTCGGACAAAACAGAGATGCTAGTTACTCTGGACCCTGATCTCTCTTTGGACAAACATATCAAGACTGTTTCAAGGACATTTTTTTTCCATCTATGTAACGTTGCAAAAATCAGAAACTTTCTTTCCAAAAATGATGCAGAAAAATGTATACATGCTTTTGTCACTTCTAGATTAGACTACTGCAATGCTCTACTTTCAGGCTACCCAGATAAAGCACAAAATAAACTTTAGTTAGTGCTAAACATGGCTGCTAGAATCTTGACTAGAACCAATAAATGTGATCATATTACTCCAGTGCTAGCCTCCCTACACTGGCTTCCTGTCAAGGCTAGGGCTGATATCAAGGTTTTACTGCTAACCTACAAAGCATCACATGGCTTGCTCAGACCTATCTTTCCGATTTGGTCCTGCCATACAAACCTACACATACGCTACGGTCACAAGACGCAGGCCTCTGAGGACCTGAGCCCTAGGACCATGCCTCAGGACTACCTGGCCTGATGACTCCTTGCTGTCCCCAATCCACCTGGTCGTGCTGCTGCTCCAGTTTCAACTGTTCTGCCTGCGGCTATGGAACCCTGACCTGTTCACCGGACGTGCTACCTTGTCCTGGACCTGCTGTTTTCGACTCTCTCTCTACCGCACCTGCTGTCTCTAACTCTGAATGATCTGAACTGACATTTACTCCTGAGGTGCTGACCAGTTGCACCCTCTACAACCACTGTGATTATTATTACTTGATCCTGCTGGTCATCTATGAACGTTTGAACATCTTGGCAATGTACTGTTATAATCTCCACCCGGCACAGCCAGAAGAGGACTGGCCACCCCTCAGAACCTGGTTCCTCTCTAGGTTTCTTCCTATGTTCCTGTCTTTCTAGGGAGTTATGCCACCATGCTTCTACATCTGCATTGCTTGCTGTTTGGGGTTTTAGGCTGGATTTCTGCATAGCACTTTGTGACATCAGCTGATGTAAAAAGGGCTTTATAAATACATTTGATTGATATTCTCAAGCAGAAGTAGTGTGTTGCTTTAATTAAACCCCCTCCTCTATATATATCCTCCACTGATGACTCCCCCACCTCAATTTGAAGGGGACTATTTGAGTTTTTTTAAAACACTCCTGCTTTATGAATCCAAAACCAAACCTTCACCAGGATAATGACTTGTCTTCAGACCTGAGCACTATTTAAAAGCCTCTTACAGACTCCAAAATTAGAAAATGCTTAGCTGCCTGCTTCAAGTCATGGATGAGTGTCCACAAGTCATGAGCTTTCGTACCAACTGTTCATTGCATACTAAGTGTTGCACTACCAATGAAAGTGTGCTGATCCCCTTGGGTCCTATGCAGACCTCTGTGACTGAAGTCAGCCACTTTCATCCACAATCACGTCATTCCGTCCAAGCGGAACCGTCATTTCTATGCAGTCCCACATGGTATCGATTGGCTTGGGTCTTGAGAATACTCCAGAGGACCGTGCGTGAACAAACAGACACACCACACCCCCACACAGGCAGCCTGTGGGCCTCTCCTAAG
This sequence comes from Oncorhynchus kisutch, assembly GCF_002021735.2. NCBI lineage: Eukaryota > Metazoa > Chordata > Actinopteri > Salmoniformes > Salmonidae > Oncorhynchus > Oncorhynchus kisutch. Next base: position 69,105,371 of record NC_034191.2, on the reverse strand, counting down.
TTCCCATGGTAATGTGAAGAGGGGCTTACCTGGGTTCTTTGTGGTCAGAGGTCATCCCTCTGGGCCCTTGGGCTGCTGGGACAGCAAACTGAGCAATCTGTGCCTCCTGCTTCAATCCCATCTCCTGCAGGCGTGCGATCTGCTCCTGCTGTTCCCGGAGGAGCCTCCTCTGCACTGTGATGGTCTGTTGCTGGCTGGCGTGGCGACGCTCAAACCGTCCTCCACGCAACTCTGCACTACGAGAACGGGGGACAGCACCTACACCGCCATCCCCACCTTCCTCACCCACCTCACCCCTCTGCCGTGCTCGCCTCAGCTCATCTATTGAATAGAACAGAACTTTATCATCCATTGTGAAATGTTGCACATCATTTTTAAAATAATTGGTAGAAGTAGAGGGTTTTCCCTAATCACTGATATATTTCAACATCTAGGTAGGAGTTTCCTAGAACACTGGAACGAATCAATTTTTTGTTGTTGAAATTTCCCCTAATCACGGATACAGGGTCATATACAGTATTTCAACTTTTACTTTGATTGCTCACCTCCACTCAGAGCCGCGTGACGCCGTGTCACCTGCCAGGGAAGGGTGGGCTGGACCACAGCCCCCAGCTGTCCGTTACCTTGACAGGAAGGAGAGGGGGCGGGGCCAGCAGGTCGTGACCCCACCTGACCTTTCTGCAGAGACAGTTGAGGGTCACATGAAAATAGGATGAAGCTGATCATCCTAATTCTCTTTTCCTCTCTTCCTGAAGCTCTATTCAACTCTATTTCTTTCTGTTAGCCCCTTCCTCTCTCTTTCTGAGGAGAAAGCGAACCTTGCAGTGTTGGGAATATCTCATCATGCAGGGAACGTTTCTCTCCCCGGACGATAAACTCACAGTGAGAAAAGTGCTGGCCAACTCATACGAGGAGAGGAACTCTGAAACAGAACTTGTTTATTCAGGAAATAGTGATAGACTAATATATGACTTAACCAAATGAATACAAAAAGCATATTTATTGCCTCGCAGATTCATTCAAACCTTTGGAGAATTAGCTAATGTTTATTTCATAATTACACATCGTTACCACCTTTGGGACTTCAGTCTCTAATGTGACACGCTCCAGCAAATGTATATCCAATGGGCAGACAACACTGTGTGTGCAAGTATTTATCTGTCATGTTTTGTGTGTCCTCCTATGCATCTATGCCTGTGCTTTGTTTGTGTTCACTTTCTTCAGTGGCAGGGGTCCACAATTGTCACTCACCAGTTCTGTGGTCTGTGATTGGTCAAAAGTCTCAGGAAGGGCTGTAATTTGCTCAGGAGCAGGTGTCTCAGGAGCCTTAAGTTTCCCAGTTGCCACAGCATTGATCAGTGAGGCAATCTTGTACCGTGTTTCTTCCTGCTGTGCAAACAGCTCCTGGCGTCCTCTCTCCGCCCGACACCACCACCGCCAATCACTCAGGCATCACCTTAACATACGCCTCCGGTCACTCTCCATCGCCACCTGGCAGCGTCTATGAGGGATTACAACGATAAGCGTACTATTAGAGACAAACACCTGCTGTGACTGTGATGAGCTTGAGGGGCCAGATTTGCTAATTGTCTTCACCAGGTGTTTGCAGGCACCTATTTATTTGGCTAACTCTGCCCCCTTTGGCAGTTATATCTTGCTGGAAAATGTTATAGTTAGGGATGGAAATTTCAGGATTCTTGGTGGGCTTCCTAAGCCAGGATTCAGACATGGCTAGAACATCCAGGTTGGCGGAGTGTGGTAAAGCAGTGAATAAAACAAACTTTGGGAGGAGGCTTCTAATGTTAACATGCATGAAACCAATGCTTTTACGGTTACAGAAGTCAACAAATGAGAGCGCCTGGGGAATGGGAGTGATGCTAGGGTTAGGGTTAACCTCCACATCATGCAGGGTTAACATCTACATCACCAGAGGAGGAGTAGGATAAGAGTACGGCCAAAGGAACTGGTCGTCTAGTGCGTTCGGAACAGAGTAAAGGGGGCAGGTTTCTGGGCACGGAAGGATAGATTCAAGGCATAATGTACAGACAAGGGTATGGTAGGATGTGAGTGCAGTGGAGGGAATGGAATTGAGTGACGAGGAGAGAGGTTTTGTCTCTAGAGTCACAATTTAAGCCAGGTGCGGTCACCGCATGTGTGGGGGGTGGAACAACAGGGCTAGCTAAGGCATATTGAGCAGGGCTGGAGGCTCTACAGTGAAATAAGACCAAATAAATTGTAACCAAAACAGCAATAAACAGGGCATATTGACATTAGGAAGAGGCATGTGTAGCCGAGTAATCATAGGGTCCAGTGAGCTCCACGTCCCGCATTGCACGGTTCTCACGTACCTGGAATGAGAAAAAAATAAGGAATTATGTAATAAAAGAGAGCAGGAAGTATGAATGAAAGCCAGCTGTTGTAGCAAACAGTTTAATTAATTTCTATTCACTGGGCCATTTGGCTCCCAATTCAGATACTACAGTCAGTGGAGTTTAAACTTTGTCGGGAATTTTGAGACTGCCCAATTCTGCTTTATGTCAATCTGGTTTTGTACCTGTCGTTGACGCGCCTCCAAGGTGAGGCCCATCCCCCTTCTCTTCCTCCTGTCTCACTCTTCTGAGTCTAGTGCCAGATCCTGCACTATCCCAGAATCCACCACTTCCCACTCCATGAGGTCTTGAAGGAAGATGTTGACCACTGAGCTCTCCTCCTCCTCAGCCAGGTGGGAATACAGGTCTGAGAGAGAGACGGATGGTGTATGACATATGGTCCCAATGGACCCACTGACTGTAGTATGATGTATTAACTGAACTTTAGAAAACAAGGTATAGCAGGTGTGAGTTCCACTGTTTGCTAGAGAATGTCAGATGGCAGGTAAGAGTTAAGTGTTGTTGTGTAGGTTAGTGTCTCTGTACCATCAAAGTTACTGTAGTCCAGGGAGACAGGCTGGGCAGGTGCCATGGCTGCTGGACTGTTCTTTTCAGGGGAGACAATCACATCCTCCTCTATCTCCAGTTCCAGACGCAACTAGCTGTTCATCCAATCACTAAGAAGAGCCTGAGCTACAGGAAAAATTTCCATAACACCATTTGTAAAGGCCTGTGATATTTGTGTGTGTGTGTGTGTGTGGGGGGGAGGGGGGGGGGGGGGTGAATAGCCTACCTTCCCCATATGCTTCGTCATGATCCAGCAGCTGCTCTGTATTTTTTAGTGCCATTGTCTGGCTGCTTATCCCAGAATGGGCCTTCTTCAGGGAAAACACCTCAGTCAATGCAAAGTATGAGGCCATTTCCATTGTCTGGGGATACAAAAGTACACGTCATGAATACATATGGCCTTATAGACAGACATAGCCCAATAATATCCACTGCACGCATGCACACACACACCACACACACACACACAGTCCATCTCCGGTTTCAGGAGGTACAGTGAGACAAAGTGAAAGAAAGAGCTCTCACCTTCAGCCATTGGTCAATATCCCCATTACTGTGCCTCACTTGTTATTGTAGAAAATGTGTGAAGATTAGGATGATTAAGATTATATTTATCAGGCAGAGAGTTCAGAGGAGGAGCAAAGAGGGCCTATCAAAAAGAAAGTGTGGTGCTTTGTCACTTCAGCTTTAGTCATTACTATGCCCAGGCAGGTTCACAGACTGCGAGCGTGGTAAACAGGTGTCTGCAAAACCAAGAGTCCAGCCAATGCCTAATGTCTGAGGATTATTTTTAAGTAGAGCTCAGACAGTGCCTAATGTCAGCAGATTATTTCAGATGAATTTTCTATAGCAGTTGAAAAAAGTACTTATCTGACTAAGAGTGCTTCAAGTATCCCCGTGTCACCTTGATCACTACTAGCGGGTCTCAGAAAGGCCATTTAAACTTTTTAAGGGTTCTTCAGCCTTCTCCGGTCACTGAGACATATAAATCCATACGTTCTGAAGCACCACTTTATTTCTAAAGATAGTTTTGAGGTCACTTTTATTATGTACATCCTACATCGTATGTACATCCTACATCGTATGTACATCCTACATCGTATGTACATCCTACATCGTTTTTTTCACAGTAAGGAAGTGTCTGAGCGATGGAGACAGAAAATGTATAGAAAAGTTATTTGCAGTCATAGACCGGTGGGGGAAATATATATTTTAATAACCTTTTATTTAACTAGTCAAGTCAGTCAATTCCGTATTTACAGTGACGGCCTACCGGGGAACACTGCCTTGTTCAGGGGACTCGATCCAGCAACCTTTTTTTTAATACTAGCCCAACGCTCTAACCCTGTAATCAATTAATGATTTGTGCACCACTTTCTAGGTGACAGTCATCAACATTTTGACATCACACCTGTGTACACACAATCATTAACACCTTACCTTATTTGCAGTGGGGTTTTTAGTCTCCGTGAATCTTTTCCAGCGAAACATATCAGGATTATGCAAGTATGCAATGTTTTAAACCAAGAAATAGCTTGTACTATTTACCTGGCTAATACAGAAAACCTCATGTATATACCTTCATCAAAGTTATATTAACCACAACTTATAACACTAGACTTACAGAAAAAAACATAGAAGTCACTTTTTTAAGCTAATACAGAAGTAATGTACTGCTAGTTGTACAGTTGCTGGTACTGCGACTGCTCAAAACGCTGAAAATAGAACGAGGTGCGTGGGTAATGTAGTCAATTAGCCACATTCATCAAACGCACTGGCTGCTTGACAGTGGCATTAGTAAACTACAAGTTCCCTTTCAACTTTTTGTCAACCTAAGCGTCTGGTAACTATAACATCTTTGGACCCTTCCCCAAATTTTAAACATTTGAGTGTTGTAAAAAGACGCCAAAGTTAACACTGAATGTGCATTGAAAGTCCACATAACAATATTATAGTCCCACAGAAAAAGTTTGCAGATCTTATAAAGTATGCAAACACTCTCAGTAATGTTTATTCAATAGCAAATTTGATATTCTAATGAGATCTTTGCAAACGCACAAAATTACACTTTATATAGAAGTGACCGAGGCGCGTGCTGCTCAATAATCCGCAACGTGATTTGGTTTCTGGCAGTGGTGTAAAGTACTTAAGTAAAACATACTTTAGTCGTTTTTTGGGTATCTGTACTTTACTTTACTATTTATATTTCTGGCAACTTTTACTTTTACTTCACTACATTCCTAAAGAAAATAATGTACTTTTTACTCCATACATTTCCCTGGCACCCAAAGTTACATTTTGACAGGAAAATGGTCCAATTCACACACTTGTCAAGAGAACATCCCTGGTCATCCCTACTGACTCTGATCTGGCGGACTCACTAAACACAAATGCTTCATTTGTAAATTATGTCTGAGTGTTGGAGTGTGCCCCTGGCTATCTGTCAATAAAAATAAACAAATAAATTGTGCTGTCTGGTTTGTTTAATATAAGGAAGTTGAAATGATTTATACTTTTACTTTTGATAATTAAGTACATTTGAGCAATTCCATGTACTTTTGATACTTAAGTATATTTAAAACCAAATACTTTTAGACTTTTACTCAAGTAGTATTTTACTGGGTGACTTTCACTTGAGTCATTTTCTTTTAGGGTATATTTACCCTTACACAAGTATGACAATAGAGTACTTTTTCCACCACTGGTTCCTGGTAAGCAAAAATATGCTGAATGTCCTTAATTTATGTTTTTAAAATATCTAAAAGTTATTTTAAAATATTTTCTGTTGTGCTTTGTCGAGGAATGCTTAAATCAGACAAATAGAAACCTTTGTTAGTCTGCCGGATTCTATAAGACTGCCAATGAATTGAACTAGTGCTAGCAATTAATAACATCCTCAAGCTAGCCAGTTGTTTGCCCATATAACGTACGGATAAACATGAACGGAACACCTATTTGTTAACTGGTATATATCCGTTTCTAGTATATGCTATTACATGGTCTTCTGTAAAATTTTAGCTTGCACCACAAATATTCTATCATAAAATTCTTTACACTGACCGTGTTTGACAGCATCAAATCCGTGATGCATTGTGGGTCTGACTGATGTACTAGTTAGCTGTTTATGATGCATGTGATTTGTAGATCAGTCATCCACCAGTCGCCTGCAATGTCAGCTGCAATGTTGAACAAGCCCATTCTCTTTCATCTTCTTTCATCATCCCCCTGTTTCCCTTGTCTGTCAGGCAGCAAGATGAAGTTGGAGCTGTCCCTGGTGGTGCAGGGCTGTTGGGTGGGTGTGCTGACGGGACACGGCAGGACAGCACTCCCTGGAGGTGTTGGATGTATGTACACCCACTGCTGCACCATGCCACAGCTCACCCATGACACTCTGCACACACTGAACAACCTGCCCTCCGTCACACAGCTCACCTTGGACACACTGTGAGAACCTGTTATATTATCACACACCACACTCTCTCTCTTCCTCAATCCTTTAGCAAGATAGTATTTAACAGACTTGCTTTTTGTATCATGCTTTTAGGACAGAACACCAGGAAGTATTGGAGGAGTTCACTGAATATTCCTATTGATAATATGCCACTACACATACTGACCTATACACTTCTGACTGCACTATTGAATTAGGAAAGTCAAACACCAAAATTATTTATATTTGTCAAGTCCATTTCTGCTTGATACCTTGTATGTCAAATTGCAGTGTTTTTTTTTGCAAATGTACTTTTTTGCAAATAAACTATGCAATTTATGTAACTGCATTTGTGTATCTTATCTCCTTGGTACTTGAGCTTTATTGTCTGAAAATATTTTGGATGTTCAACACTTATAAACCCAGATAATAACCTCTAAAAGTCCTCTCACCGTCAACTGCTTTTATTTTCAGCAAACGTAACGTGTTAATATTTGTGTGAACATAACAAGATTCAACAACTGATACATAAACTGTAGAAAGTTCCATAGACATGTGACTAACAGAAATTGAATAATGTGTCCCTGAACAAAGGGAGTAACAGTCAGTATCTGGTCACCAGCTGCATTAAGTACTGCAATGCATCTCCTGCTCATGGACTACACCAGATTTGCCAGATCTTGCTGTGAGATGTTACCCCACTCTTCCACCAAGGCACCTGCAAGTTCCCGGACATCTCTGGGGGAAATGGCCCTAGCACTCACCAGCAGGTCCAGCAGGTCCCAGATGTGCTAAATGGGATTGAGATCCGGGCTCTTCGCTGGCCATGGCAGAACACTGACATTCCTGTCTTGCAGGAAATCTCGTACAGAACGAGCAGTATGGCTGGTGGCATTGTCATGCTGGAGGGTCATGTCAGGATGAGCCTGCAGGAAGGGTACCATATGAGGGAGGAGGATGTCTTCCCTTTAACACACAGCATTGAGATTGCCTGCAATGACAACAAGTTCTGTCCGATGATGCTCTGACACACCGCCCCAGACCATGACGGACCCTCCACCTCCAAATCGATCCCGCTCCAGAGTACAGGCCTCGGTGTAACGCTTATTCCTTTGACGATAACCACGAATCCGACCATCACCCATGGTGAGACAAAACCGCGACTCGTCAGTGAAGAGCAATTTTTGTCAGTCCTGTCTGGTCCAGCGACGGTGGGTTTGTGTCCGACATTGTTGCCGGTGTTGTCTGGTGAGAACCTGCCTTACAACAGGCCTACATGCCCTCAGTCCAGCCTCTCTCAGCCTATTGTGGACAGTCCTGTGCAGGTGTTGTTACACGTGGTCTGCCACTGCGAGGACGATCAGCTGTCCATCCTGTCTCCCTGTAGTGCTGTCTCACAGTACGGACATAGCAATTTATTGCCCTAGCCACATCTGCAGTCCTCATTCCTCCATGCAGTAATCCAAAGGCATGTTCATGCAGATGATCAGGGACCCTGGGCATCTTTCTTTTGGTGTTTTTCAGAGTCACTAGAAAGGCCTCTTTAGTGTCCTTTCTAGTGTGTGGCTAGAAAGGACACTAGTGTCTAGTGTGTCCTTCTAGTGTCTAGTGTCTAGTGTGTCCTTAAGTTTTCATAACTGTGACCTTAATTGATTACCGTCTGTAAGCTGTTAGTGTCTTAAAGACCGTTCCACAGGTGCATGTTCATTTATTGTTTATGGTTCATTGAACAAGCATGGGAAACAGTGTTTATGAAACCCTTTACAATGAAGATCTGTGAAGTTATTATTTTTACGAATTATCTTTGAAAGACAGGGTCCTGAAAAAGGGACGTGTTTATGTTCATGAAAACAGTGGCCCAAGTCTCTCCAGTATGTGAGTACTGTGTGAGTGAGTGAGTCTATTCATATTATGTTAAAGAATTCTAGTGAAGTAACCCGTTGAACCACACTATCTGCCACATTGAAGAACTCTGGGTTCAGGGAATTATCACTTCTACCACTTATCAGCAATCATAGGATTCATTCATGCTCCTTAGATGCCAGGTTAGGGTTACACAGTAATTTTCTGTCACAGTCTGTGGACCCCCTGAAGTAGCCATGGCCACCCCATGTATAAAACTCTAGTTCCGTCACTGGTGTAAAGGTCTCAGCGGGACGGATTTGGTCATCTCGCTCCCGCCCGCACACGCAGCTTTTCATACTGAACCCACCCGCTCCCACTGGCTACTGTCCGATTCCCACCCACTCAGCAAGATCTGGCCCCGAACCCAACCACAGTACCGCACTGTTATTATAGGCGTTCGTGACAGAGCTTGCTTGCCAGCCTTGGTCGCAGCTATTTTGCACCCTGTAGGCAATATCAAAATATGCTAAAATAGCATAAGAAATAGGTTATATTACCAGACATCCTTACGTGGCAATCAGTATTATTAGGCTACATTAGCCAATAGGCTAAACATAGTTTGGAGAGAGCAGAGTTGGAGAGAGATCGGACACATTAACTTTTTCTTGAGTTACGTTTTGCATATAGCCTACCTTTTAGGAGAGGGACGACTTTTAGACAGAGACACATATCTGACCAATATTTATTTCTAGGCAATGTAGTAAGGGACAGATTGAAATTGACTGGGGGGAGTGGTCCAAAATAGAGGAGGGTTGTTAGTATTTCTTTTGCTTTGGTGTTGTGTTTTTTATTATTTTTTATTGTGCACAGGGGAGGGTAGTGTGTTTTTACCTGGTTTATATTTGGTATTTTGCTCATATTTTCCCTATAAACAATGGTTTCATTTTGATATTACCCTAATCAGTGGCGACCCGTCATTCAGGGCAGGTGGGGCTTTAGCAAAAAAAATATATTATTCAAAAAATTGGAGGCTTCTCACACTTCAGTGTTGTGATGCAAAAATTCTAGCTAAATGCTTGCACATTGATTTACTAAGGTATTGTCAGATATTATTCCTCCTAATCAGACAGTTTTTTTTTACATGGACAATACATTCGAGATAATAGAAGACAAGTACTGGAAATAATAAAATAGTATGAAATATCGGGGAAACTAGGCCTGATTTTCATAGCTGATTTTGAAAAGATTTTTGATAAAGTATGACTGGAATTTATATGTAAATGCCTAGAATATTTGAATTTTGGAGAATCTCTTATAAAATGGGTTAAAGTTATGTATAGTAAGCCTAGGTGTAAAATAGTAAATAATGGCTCCATCTCAGATGTTATATACTGTCAAGAAGTGTAAAACAAGGTTGTACACTATCAGCCTATCTATTTATTATTGCCATCGAAATGTTAAATATTAAGGGATTAGAAATCTGTGGTTTAAAAACAAAGGTGTCACTGATGATTCATGTTTTCTTTTAAAACCACAATTAGAATCCCTCCACAGCCTCATAGAGGATCTAGGTACTTTTGCTATCATCTCTGGATTAAAACCAAATTATAATAAGTTTACTGTATTACATATTGGATCACAATTTTTTAAATACTTTTATGTTAACGTGTAGGTTACCAATAAAATGGTCTGATGGAGATGTGGACATACTCGGTATACAAATCCCAAAAGAAAGAAATTATCTCATTCTACATTTGTATAGAAAGTTAGCAAAAAATAGATAAGATCTTGCTACCATGGAAAGGAAAATACCTGTCAATTTCTGGAAAAATCACCCTGATTAACTCTTTAGTCATATCACAGTTGACCTATTTGCTTATGGTTTTGCATACACCTAGTGACCTGCTTTTTAAATTAAATTATAGACAAAATTAAAAGGGCCAATTTATATACAACGAATATGAATTCGGAGGGCAGAAATGATTCAATATTAAAGCTTTAGACCTCTCACTAAAGGCATCAGTCATACAAAAGTTATACTTAAATCCAAAATAGTTCTCTGGTAAATTAGTAAGAATGTCTCACCCCATGTTCAAGAAGGGCCTTTTCCCTTTATTCAGAATACAACTGCTCACTTACGGTAATTTGAAAACGAAATCATCTCCAAAATATTGTTATTTTTTAAACAAGCCTTATAAAGTTGGTTGCAATTTCAGATTAATCCACCTGAAAAGACAGAACAAATAATACAACAAATGTTGTGGTTAAACTCAAATATACTAATTTATATATTTTTGCACTTCACAAAACAATGGCATCATGAGGTAGGAAAATTATGTGGATATATTGAAGTAACATCTCAAGACATCAGTCAGGAAATTAAAGCTTGGTCGCAAATGTGTCATCCAAATAGACAATGACCTTAAGCATACTTCCAAAGTTGTGGCAAAATGGTTTGAGGACAACAAAGTCAAGGTATTGGAGTGGCCATCACAAAGCCCTGACCTTATCCTATAGAACATTTGTGGGAAGAACTGAAAAAGTGTGTGCGAGCAAGGAGGCTTACAAACCTGACTCAGTTACACCAGCTCTGTTAGGAGGAATGGGCCAAAAGTCACCCAACTTATTGTGGGAAGCTAGTGGAAGGCTACCCGAAACGTTTGACCCAAGTTAAACAATTTCAAGGCAATGCTACCAAATACTAATTGGATGTATGTAAACTTCTGACCCACTGGGAATGTGATGAAAGAATTAATAGCTTAAATAAATCGTTCTCTCTACTATTATTCTGACATGTCACATTCTTAAAATTAATCCTAACTGACCTAAGACAGGGAATTTTTACTAGGATTAAATGTCAGGAATTGTCAAAAACTGAGTTTAAATGTAATTGGCCAAGGTGTATGTAAACTTCTGACTTCAACTGTATATATATGGGGGATACAATTTTACCAGCTCTGCAGATTTTGCTGCGAGGAGGCAGAGTCACTAATTTTGGCACTGTCTGTATGTAGCTAGTTTTTGGTCACAGGTCCAGGGATGGCTGAAGAATTGCAACATTTACCTAGAACTAACGCTGCAGATAGCAATACTGGGTGATTTGAAAAGTCATAGTCAATCAATCAATAATATAATATTTATTTTGGCAAACATTTTTATCTTTAATTTACAATCTGTAGAAGCTATGAGAGAGAGAATACAGTAGACGGCACGCGTCAAACGTTTGATTTATGACCCTATGTCCGGATGACGTGTGCATGCCCATATTTGGGCATCCGGTCAGGACACCCTGGTGGGAAGTTATCACGTGCTCTAGGGAATGCCCATATTTGGGCATCCGGTCAGGACATTCTGTCGGGAAGTTATCACGTGGTTATGCCCATATAAGGGCATCCTGTTCCTGTTGTCACGTGTTAGAGTGTGTGATAATTTATGCATATATTGCATCTATTCCTTTGAAGTTGTCATGATGATTGATGTGTAGGGACCTCGTTGAACTGGGGGGTATGTGTTTGAACATTTCAAAGAGGATCGCCCCACACCCCCTATTTTATTGCCCTTAGGGCTGTTGTCTATGAAGCAGGAATGTCCAGGGGTATTGTGTGGGGGCAGACACATTATAAATAAGACCCAGAACAACACATGCGGCCCCAGAACACAATAAGATTTTAACAATAAACCCAGCACATTAAACAGAAAATTATGTCTCCTAGGCCAATTCTGGGGGTACTATGCGCCTCTTGTCAAGAACCCAATGATAAAAGCATCGAGGACATTGTGTTTGAGGCCCCTGTTTTTCAAACACACCAAGAACTGATGCTATAACCGTCCCATCAACTCCCCCGGGAACCTCAAGCCAATCGCGCCATATTTGAGACCCAGAGACGCAACACACAATTCAGGCACAAGTGCACTGTGCAGAATCACCCCGACCCGAGAAGTGTTACTGGGCTGGAAACCTACTGCTTCAAGAAAGGGCACTCTATGGACACGGTATGTTATTATTATTTATACATTTTTATGATTGAATATGTTAAAACAATGACAAATAACGTTTCTTCAGACTTCAATGATACACACCAGGTAGAATCTGGAATGCATGGTGAAAAAAGTCTAGAGCCCACGGTATCCGCGATCTGGTATCCGCGATCTGTCAAAACAGCCAGCATCAAAAAAGCAGAGGTAATTTAATTATATATTGTTAATATATAGTATTATATCTGAAATGTATTTGACATTTTTATCTAATATTTTTTATGTTTAATAACCTATTTTGTATGTATATTTTTCTTTCAGACTCCTCCCCGGCGTATAACGGCACAGAAGACCATACACAAGGAGAGCACAGCTGAGGATTTCGGCGCATCGGACATTCGCAATAAAAGACTGAAACCGGATGATTTCAACGTTTTAAATTACATTTCAGAGGTAGGCGACTTGATGTTGTGCGAGGCGGCCAGCCTTCTTGATTCAGCCAATTCTGTGGTAGAAACACCCAATCCTGAAATAGAACAAGCTAGGTTTCTCACAGCCTTATATAGGGCTCTAAAATCCAGAAAGGTCTTGCTACACAAACAAATGGTGGCTTTACTCAAGCGGCAATACAGTCAAGATCTATCCTTCTGGCATAGAACAATGCCACTTGTAGTGGAAAGGCTTTGATCCGTTTTTGGTCAAAAACTGTTTAATAGATTTGAGGAAATGTGAAAATCCGGGGGGAAAGCAGTAGGAATAAAAAAAAGTTGAGATTTTTCTTCCTCCTTCATCTTCTAATGTCACAGCTAGCCAATGTTCACCCGGCATGTGTTTAGGATGGGTATTGACAATAAACAATAAGCCGGCCTCTCCGGACATTTCTCAATAGGTAATTCATCACAAGCCCACACTCCACAAAATTGTTTTACAATCAAGCGGCTCACGAGCCCTTCCAGCTCTTGGGTATTCATGTCTTTGCTCAACGATCCTTAATAATAATCCACTAAAACTTGTCTTCGGGTATTCACTTCCAAGATTGAATCAGAGCATGCATAAACAATCATGCTAACTGTACAGGCTAAAGGTGTACGGAAACGCATTTCCAGCCTGAGGTTACCTTGGGACACCACAGACAGATTTCCTGAGGTGTCATCATCAGGTGATAAATTGAAAGCATACAGTGCCTTGCGAAAGTATTCAGCCCCCTTGAACTTTGCGACCTTTTGCCACATTTCAGGCTTCAAAAAGATAAATAAAGATATAAAACTGTATTTTTTTGTGAAGAATCAACAACAAGTGGGACACAATCATGAAGTGGAACGACATTTATTGGATATTTCAAACTTTTTTAACAAATCAAAAACTGAAAAATTGGGTGTGCAAAATTATTCAGCCCCCTTAAGTTAATACTTTGTAGCACCACCTTTTGCTGCGATTACAGCTGTAAGTCACTTGGGGTATGTCTCTATCAGTTTTGCACATCGAGAGACTGACATTTTTTCCCATTCCTCCTTGCAAAACAGCTCGAGCTCAGTGAGGTTGGATGGAGAGCATTTGTTAACAGCAGTTTTCAGTTCTTTCCACAGATTCTCGATTGGATTCAGGTCTGGACTTTGACTTGGCCATTCTAACACCTGGATATGTTTATTTTTGAACCATTCCATTGTAGATTTTGTGTTTTGGATATGTTTGTTTTGGATCATTGTCTTGTTGGAAGACAAATCTCCGTCCCAGTCTCAGGTCTTTTGCAGACTCCATCAGGTTTTCTTCCAGAATGGTCCTGTATTTGGCTCCATCCATCTTCCCATCAATTTTAACCATCTTCCCTGTCCCTGCTGAAGAAAAGCAGGCCCAAACCATGATGCTGCCACCACCATGTTTGACAGTGGGGATGGTGTGTTCAGGGTGATGGGCTGTGTTGTTTTTTACGCCAAACATAACGTCTTGCATTGTTGCCAAAAAGTTCAATTTTGGTTTCATCTGACCAGAGCATCTTCTTCCACATGTTTGGTGTGTCTCCCAGGTGGCTTGTGGCAAACTTTAAACGACACTTTATGGATATCTTTAAGAAATGGCTTTCTTCTTGCCACTCTTCCATAAAGGCCAGATTTGTGCAATATACGACTGATTGTTGTCCTATGGACAGAGTCTCCCACCTCAGCTGTAGATCTCTGCAGTTCATCCAGAGTGATCATGGGCCTCTTGGCTGCATCTCTGATCAGTCTTCTCCTTGTATGAGCTGAAAGTTTAGAGGGACGGCTAGGTCTTGGTAGATTTGCAGTGGTCTGATACTCCTTCCATTTCAATATTATCACTTGCACAGTGCTCCTTGGGATGTTTAAAGCTTGGGAAATCTTTTTGTATCCAAATCCGGCTTTAAACTTCTTCACAACAGTATCTCGGACCTGCCTGGTGTGTTCCTTGTTCTTCATGATGCTCTCTGCGCTTTTAACGGACCTCTGAGACTATCACAGTGCAGGTGCATTTATACGGAGACTTGATTACACACAGGTGGATTGTATTTATCATCATTAGTCATTTAGGTCAACATTGGATCATTCAGAGATCCTCACTGAACTTCTGGAGAGAGTTTGCTGCACTGAAAGTAAAGGGGCTGAATAATTTTGCACGCCCAATTTTTCAGTTTTTGATTTGTTAAAAAAGTTTGAAATATCCAATAAATGTCGTTCCACTTCATGATTGTGTCCCACTTGTTGTTGATTCTTCACAAAAAAATACAGTTTTATATCTTTATGTTTGAAGCCTGAAATGTGGCAAAAGGTCGCAAAGTTCAAGGGGGCCGAATACTTTCGCAAGGCACTGTACAATGTGTAACCCTCTGCAAAATCATTTCTGTCAATAGGTAAAGAGAGATCTTTTAGATGCCTCCCCGTAGCCAGGAATAGATTGTAAAATTCTTGCACAGATATGTTGTTATTAATTTGCAGTTGGAAAGCCTTAGCAGGGACCTGGCGTCCGTCCTGACAGAGAGCTACATACTCTGTATTGAAGTGTTGAAAATTAAATGGGTTTTTGCTGCCTGTATTAGAGGCGTGATCAACCAAACCTATAACCATGTAGCGGGGTAAAGGGCCGAGAAAAAGGTTTTCTTGACTGCAGATTCTACTGCTCACAGGTATACTTTTTGAAGAAAAAGTGTTGCCCCCAACACTTTTAAACTAAAGTCACCGTCTTGGGCAGACATCAGACAAAACTCATCCTTGGCCCTGGTTAATTGTAGTCTTAAATCAACCGAATTTAAGAGTAAACGTTCTTGAAAGAAAATGTCAGAGTGTATAGGCTCTAGCAGATGAAACTCTCGAGATTCGGCACAGTAGCAAGCACGTGCCTCCAGGCCTTTGTTTGCACCTGTGAAGGAGTGTATCGATTCCATAGAGATTTGCTAAACAGCCCAGCGCTGAATTGTGTCTTGAGAGTGTCTTCGGAGTAGTTGAGTAAACATTCCATGATGGCACTATAAGGGTATGTGGCACTGCTTTGACTGATTAGGCATTCACCCAAAGTCACATCCACTTGGGAGAATATGGTGGCCAAGGGGTAATTAATGAGACTCACTTTGACATCGTTTGCAATATTAGTACCATCTCTTTTGGTCACTTAGAGACGTAAATTGTTGAGGTCCAGATAGTTGTCACCGTGGCCTAGTATGAAAAATTCGATAGGGCCGTTGTCTGTAATGGCAGAGACTGGGGCTATCTCCACAGAACAGGACCTATCTATTGAAAATTGGGTTAAGGGGGCCATGAAAAGATCGAGCTCTGTCTTTATAGCTTCAAAGGACCATGCGGTGTAAATGAGCCATGTTGTTTGTTCTTTTAGAAAATACTTCTGAGTATTCTTTTTGTCGTTTTTGGTTCAGACCTCCTCACTGTACCTCGTCTTTGACTTACTGAGTTTCTTTTTAACGGTTAACCTCTGCTTTTTAGGGGATTTTAAATGTGGTTTGGCTATGCTGAGGCCTCTCTTCATAAACAGTAAAACCATCCTAAAGAGGTTACGAAATATACCGCCTATCCCCGAACCGTACATGGTCGGGGATCCGTGATAGCCGGGTAATCCATTACCCACATGATCAACATAGTATGAGACATATCGGTTAGGGTCGAGATGGTGGTTGTGTACCATAACCGGTCTCTTTTTTGCTTTCTTGAGTAAGGCCGCTCCAAAATGCAGGTGTTTCAGCCTATCTCGGTGCTTTCTGTGGTGGTGGGGCGAGCCAGCAGACAATACGGAGCATAGGGGTTAGTAATGTTCTCTAGTTATGCCGTGATTGGCTCAGTGTTTCATCACTCATGAGCACACTATTTCACCACAAAATCAACGGGAAGAGCAAAAAAATTCAAGCCCCTTGGGTACTGTCATAGAGTTACATTAGAAGCCACTGCTTTTAATCAGGGCAAGGCAACCGGAAACATAACTGAATACAAACAGTGTAGCTATTTCCTCCGCAAGGCAATCAAACAAGCTAAGTGTCAGTATAGAGACAAAGTAGAGTCGCAATTCAACGGCTCAGACACGAGAGGTATGTGGCAGGTTCTACAGTCAATCACGGATTACAAAAAGAAAACCAGCCCCGTCGTGGACCCCGATGTCTTGCTCCCAGACAAACTAAACAACTTCTTTGCTCGCTTTGAGGACAATACAGTGCCACCAACACGGCCCGCTACCAAAACCTGCGGACTCTCCTTCACCGCAGCCAACTTGAGTAAAGCATTTAAACGTGTTAACCCTCGCAAGGCTGCCGGCCCAGATGGCTTCCCTAGCCGCATCCCCAGAGCATGCGCAAATCAGCTGGCTGGTGTGTTTATGGACATATTCAATCAATCCCTATCCCAGTCTGCTGTTCCCACATGCTTCAAGAGGGCCACCATTGTTCCCGTTACCAAGAAAGCTAAGGTAACTGAGCTAAACGACTATCGCCCGTAGCACTCACTTCCGTCATCATGAAGTGCTTTGAGAGACTAGTCAAGGATCATATCACCTCATCATATCACTAACACCCTAGACCCACTCCAATTTGCTTACTGCCCCAATAGGTCCACAGACGACACAATCACAATCACAATGCACACTGCCCTAGGAATACCTATGTAAGAATGCTGTTCATCGACTACAGCTCTGCATTTAACACCATAGTACCCTCCAAACTCGTCATTAACATCGAGACCCTGGGTCTCGGACCTGCCCTGTGCAGCTAGGTCCTGAACTTTCTGACGGGCAGCCCCCAGGTGGTGAGGGTAGGAAACAACATCTCCACCACGCTGATCCCCAACACTAGGGCCCCACAAGGGTGCATTCTCAGCCCTCTCCTGTACTCCCTGTTCACCCATGACTGCGTGGCCATACACGCCTCCAACTCAATCATCAAGTTTGCAGACGATACTACAATGGTAGGCTTGATTACTAACAATGACGAGACAGCCTACAGGGAGGAGGTGAGGGCCTTCGGAGTGTGGTGTCAGGAAAATAACCTCACACTCAATGTCAACAAAACAAAGGAGATGATTGTGTACATCAGGAAACAGCAGAGGGAGCACCCCCCAATCCACATCGACGGGACAGTAGTGGAGAAGGTGGAAAGTTTTAAGTTCCTCGGTGAACACATCATGGACAAACTAAAATGGTCCACCCACACAGACAGCGTGGTGAAGAAGGCGCAACAGCGCCTCTTCAACCTCAAGAGGCTGAAGAAATTTGACTTGTCACCAAAAACACTCAAACTTTTAAACAATGCCACTTTATATAATGTTTACATACCCTACATTACTCATCTCATATGTATATACTGTACTCTATACCATCTACTGCATCTTGCCTATGCCGTTCGGCCATCGCTCATCCACATATTTATATGTACATATTCTTATTCATTGCGTTGTTGTGAAATTGTTAGATATTGTTAGATATTACTGCATGGTCGGAACTAGAAGCACAAGCATTTCGCTACACTCGCATTAACATCTGCTAACCATGTGTATGTGACCAATACAATTTGATTTGAAGTGCCCATCCATTCAATGTCATTGGCCACAGATAAAATGATGTCAAATCACGTCATTCTACCATAGCTTTGACTGGACTGATCATGTCAAATCATACTTTCAAAATCTTAGCTAGCAAGCTAGCAGTCGTCATCATGATTCAAGTCGACAATCTACTGGCAAATCCTTGTTATATGAAGAGAAATTATTGATAAAACGTATCGGTGCTCATCGGCCGTTGGACATAAACACTACACGACAAGTTGGAAATAAAAAAACAAAAAATCAGCAATGAGTGGTTTGGAAGGAATCAGTGGCTAACTGCAAGCATTGCAAAGGAATCACTTGGCTGCTATTCAGTGGAGTGGGTGTGTGGTCCAAGTCTGGGTTTAAGTGTCTCTTCTCCAAGCTTAAAAGGATAAACATTAAACGTTGGCCATGCTGTCACTCCAGCATGACTTCTGCCCTGTTCAAAACAACTGGAAACTCAGAACTAGGAAATCTCAGAAATCAGTGAGCTTAGACTGGGAAAATACATTTTGAACGGTCATCCAACTCGGAAGTCGGGAACTCTGGCCTCTTTCTAGAGCTCCGACATGAAGATCACTGACGTCATGATTTTACCTTGTTTTTTCAGAGTTTCCAGTTGTCCTGAAAGCACCATAGATACAGAGAATGTCAGATTTTGATGTCAAATGTATTCTGTAGCTAAGAAATGAGTACTAAGTGTATGCTGTGTAGTAAGCTGTTAGTAGCCCATGTACCTCACCTTAATAATTTGGTCCCTTTTCCCACCATGACTTAGCCTACTGTTCTGACTTGGTGGTGCACATGTAGCATATAGCCTGTTTTAGAGAAATGTAATCATTGAATATTGTAAGAGCTTTCATTGTCTGCTTATATGCCCCTTTTATTTACCCTACTGTTCTGACTTGGTGTTCAGGGAGAATACTGTAAGAATGACCGATGTTTGGAATTCTGTCTGTGTATATTTAAAAAGTCCTGAACAAATAGTTATTTTGACTACATCTGTCCTAGATCCCCCATTAATGTTGAAATTACGGATTGTCTCTTATCTGCATGTCGTCCCCTTATGCCATAGTTTCTACATCTCAATTGTCAGGAGAAACCACATTTGTTTAAGCAAGTCAGCCATATCAACTGTTTTAAAAGGCAGTAAATGAGGCTGAATTAACGGTTTCACTGCCAGACAAGGGTCAGCTGATAGCCACGTGTAGCAGTGGTAAGGTGTTGGGACTCTACTATTGGGACAGCTTTATGTAGGACCTAACAGTTTGTGCGCACTGTTTGCCACCGTTTTTAGTGCAATGAATCTATTGTTTACTGTTGTGTAGTGTTGTGTAGTGGCTTTGCTGGCATCATACATCTAAAAACAAAATTGGGGGAGTTTGCCCCAGAAACATTTACATGCTAAAATTGCCATTGACCCTAATAAAGTTGAAACGTTTGGTATGGTGTGGCTATTATTAAGATTTAGCTACTGCAGTTTGGACACACCTCGTTGTTCAAGGGGTTTTCTTCATTTGTACTATTTTCTACATTGTAGAGGGATGGAGCACTCCACACACTTTTTTTGGTTACTACATGATTCCATATGTTATTTATTGGTTTTGATGTCTTTACTATTATTCTATAATGTAGAAAATAGTACAAATAAAGAAAAAACCTTGAATGAGAAGGTGCGTCCAAACTTTTGACTGGTACTGTATATCTGACATTCTCTAGTTACCTTTCATTCACAGGTGTCCATCTCAATAAACCTGGGCGTACCATATCACACTCATTGTCTGAGAGTCAGAGAATGCATTTGGCATCATGGCTGCAAGGATGAGGATTCTTGATAGACACACAGACTCAGTTCTTTTTGTGCACTGTGAACCAGTAGAGTTTTAATCTTGTTCATAAAATGGAACCTGATTCTGGGACATCTAAGTATGCATTAATTTAGACTAGATTGAACTACACCACAAGTAGAAGAAAGCCTGTGAAGACTGCAGCACACTGCTCTTCTTTACGTTGTCAACACATGATGTTCAAATAGAATGCATTGAAACACCTAGTGTTGCAATGAAGAAATGCCAACAAAGCTTTTTCGGCACACAAATAAACCTTCAAAAGTGTCTGCTGAGAACAGACATGTAAACAATTGTCTATGGAATAAAATGTAACTGTCAGAGTAGTTACACATCTTTCTGAATATAAATATTTCTGAACAATAGCACAGTCGTGGCCAAAAGTTTTGAGAATGACAAATATGAATTTTCACAAAGTCTGCTGCCTCAGTTTGTATGATGGCAATTTGCATATACTCCAGAATGTTATGAAGAGTGATCAGATGAATTGCAATTAATTGCAAAGTCCCTCTTTGCCATGCAAATGAACTGAATCCCCAAAAAACATTTCCACTGCATTTCAGCCCTGCCACAAAAGGACCAGCTGACATCATGTCAGTGATTCTCTCGTTAACACAGGTGTGAGTGTTGACGAGGACAAGGCTGGAGATCACTCTGTCATGCTGATTGAGTTCAAATAACAGACTGGAAGCTTCAAAAGGAGGGTGGTGCTTGGAATCATTGTTCTTCCTCTGTCAAACATGGTTACCTGCAAGGAAACATGTGCCGTCATCATTGCTTTGCACAAAAAGGGCTTCACAGGCAAGGATGTTGCTGCCAGTAAGATTGCACCTAAATCAACCATTTATCGGATCATCAAGAACTTCAAGAAGAGTGGTTCAATTGTTGTGAAGAAGGCTTCAGGGCACCCAAGAAAGTCCAGCAAGCGCCAGGACCGTCTCCTAAAGTTGATTCAGCTGCAGGATCGGGGCACCACTAGTACAGAGCTTGCTCAGGAATGCCAGCAGGCAGGCGTGAGTGCATCTGCACGCACAGTGAGGCGAAGACTTGGAGGATGGCCTGGTGTCAAGAACAGCAGCAAAGAAGCCACTTCTCTCCAGGAAAAACATCAGGGACAGACTGATATTCTGCAAAAGGTACAGGGATTGGACTGCTGAGGACTGGGGTAAAGTCCTTTTCTCTGATGAATCCTCTTTCCGATTGTTTGGGGCATCTGGAAAAAAGCTTGTCCGGAGAAGACAAGGTGAACGCTACCATCAGTCCTGTGTCATGCCAACAGTAAAGCATCCTGAGACCATTCATGTGTGGGATTTCTTCTCAGCCAAGGGAGTGGGTTCACTCACAATTTTGCCTAAGAACACAGCCATGAATAAAGAATGGTACCAACACATTCTCAGAGAGCAACTTCTCCCAACCATCCAGGAACAGTTTGGTGACGAACAATACCTTTTCCAGCATGATGGAGCACCTTGACATAAGGCAAGTGATAACTAAGTGGCTTGGGGGAAAACATAAATATTTTGGGTCCATGGCCAGGAAACTCCCCAGACCTTAATCCCATTGAGAACTTGTGGTCAATCCTCAAGAGGCGGGTGGACAAACAAAAACCCACAAATTCTGACAAACTCCAAACATTGATTATGCAAGAATGGGCTGCCATCAGTCAGGGTGTGGCCCAGAAGTGCTTTTGACAGCATGCCAGGGTGGATTGCAGAGGTCTTGAAAAAGAAGGGTCAAAACTGCACATATTGACTTTTTGCATCAACTTCATGCAATTGTCAATAAAAGCCTTTGGCACTTATGAAATGCTTGTAATTATACTTCAGTATTCCATAGTAAGATCTGACAAAAATATCTAATATCTAAAGATACTATATTGTAGTCATGGCTCCTTCTATATATAACTAGTGCTGTACACACCTTTTCTATTCATATACTGTCCATACTGTCTATACACACCATATTCAGTGCCTTCGGAAAGTATTCAAACCCCTTGACTTTTTCCACATTTTGTTACGTTACAGCCTTGTTCTAAAATGTATTCCATTTTTTTCCCTATCATCAATCAAACAGATCTGGAGAAGAAGGTCCCCAAGAACACAGTGGCCTCCATCATTTTTAAATGGAAGAAGATTGGAACCACCAAGACTCTTCGTATGAACTGGCCACCCGGACAAACTGAGTAATCGGGGGAGAAGGGCCTTAGTCAAGGAGATGACCAAAAACCCAATGGTTACTCTGACAGAGATCCATAGTTCCTCTGTGACGATGGGAGAACTTTCCAGAAGGACAACAATCTCTGCAGCACTCCACCAATCAGGCCTTTATGGTAGAGTGGCCAGACGGAAGCCACTCCTCAGTAAAAGGCACATGACAGCCTGCTTGGAGTTTGCCAAAAGGCACCTACAGGACTCTCAGACCATGAGAAACAAGATTCTCTGGTCTGATGAAACCAAGATTGAACTCTTTGGCCTGAATGCCACGTCTGGAGGAATCCTGGCATCATCCCTAAGGTGAAGCATGGTGGTGGCAGCATCATGCTGTGTGGATGTTTTTCAGCGGCAGGGACTGGGAGATAAGTCAGGATTGTGGGAAAGATGAACGGAGCAAAGTACCTTGACACGTATTAGGTCTGGCAGCCGATGACCTTCCATTTTTTGCAGCAAAAAACAAGAAACTGCGTTTGCAGTGGGCTAAGGAACGAAAACACTGGACACTGGAGAATTGGAAACAAACTGCCTGGTCTGATGAATCCTGGTTCCTGCTTTTTCACGTTGGGCTGAGGGCTGAGGGCACAATCTCATGCAGCTGGTGATCAAATTCTTCCCGGAGTTTTGGCAAGAGTTCGTCCATGAAATCAGCTATTAGTGCCAGGACACTGTGGAGAGGAAATTAGGAGTGTCTGAGGAGCAGTGTGCATGGTGAGGTGTGGAGGAAAAAGGACACCAGAAGAGAGGAAAGGGGATTAGAGTAAAGTCTGAAATGGTTTGTATTTATTTACCTCTGGGACAAGCTGGTGGCTCTGTGCATGACATTTTCCAGATCTTGAGATCATTTGCAATGCCTTTGTGAGAGATGTGTCAAGGACTGAGTCTGCAGCTCTTTTCTCTCTTCTTCTCACACCCCTGCTACTACTGCTGCTGCTCTGTGGCCTCGCTGAGGAGCAGGTGCTGTCTCCATTCACTGGTGTTTATGCCTTGAAAATAAAAAGTAGAGTGCTATTTAGTACACATATCCCAAACAGTAATGAACATAAAATGTCATTTATCAAGAATACAATAGACTATATAATGTTCCAAACTTTGAGCAGAGTTGTGTACCTGGCCTAGCTACTCAACTCTGCTCAAACATTTGCAACATTTTGACTAGCCAGACCTACCAAACTTTGACTTTGGTGTTATCAACGTGGGAAGATTCTGACTTTTTTTCTATGACAACATTTTGTTTGATCAGAAGTTGTAAAGATCTTCAGTTTAGTTAGTTGGCTTGCTTACCCTACATGAGTATGCTGCTAGACTAGCCCCTAACTAGTCAAGTAAATAGCACTAGCTATTGTAAGAAAAACATGGCTCCTCTTTTCGTCGACTACAATAGAAAACACAACATACCCCATCCTTTGGTGAAGACGGCATGTTGCTTTCAGTCTTCCCATGCTTCATGTGCCGAACAAGCCAGCAGCAACATTTCTGGAGTAGCCTTTCCACTGGCATCTCCACTGCGGCCTTGCCTTGTAATATTCATATGTGTAAACATACTGAATTGTAATTGGATGCATTTTACCGCCGTATCATACTGTGCTATGATTGGTTAAGACCATCCAGATGGTTAGGTCATGGTCAGTTGATCATGGGGCGGCAGGGTAGCCTAGTGGTTGGAGCGTTGGGACTAGTAACTGGAAGGTTGCAACCCCCGGAAGGTTGCAACCCCCGAGCTGACAAGGTACAAATCTGTCAAATCAGGTAAAAAATAAAAAAATGGTTGCAGATATGTGATCATGCCAGTTGTAGCTAGCTAATAAAGAGCTATGTTAAGAAATATCCTGCAGTACTGCATTTTATTCATTTGTACAAAGTGTGCAAAACAAGACAGGCCTTGTATATTTTATTTTCCTTGACGAACTTGTCGCGAACCCCAGCCCCCAAAATGATGTTGGATATGGACCCCAGCGTCTCAGCAATCTCCCTCCATGAATTTGCATTTATGTGCTGGTATGATATGATGCATGGCTAGAATCGTACTGTTGAAGGTACTTTTGTACCTACTCAGTCAATCGATGTTTGAAGATCGCCATGTTAAATCCACACTGAGTTTTGGGCTGAATTGACATGACAGACCTCTACATGCTTTGTAAGTAGGAAAACCTGCAAAATAGGTTCAGTTTCATCTGCCTCGTGATCCTCAAGGATCCCCTCAAGGGTGCGTGCTCAGTCCCCTCCTGTACTCCCTGTTCACTCATGACTGCACGGCCAGGCACGACTCCAACACCATCATTAAGTTTGCCGATGACACAACAGTGGTAGGCCTGATCACCAACAACGATGACACAGCCTATAGGGAGTAGGTCAGAGACCTGACAGTGTGGTGCAAGGACAACAACCTCTCCCTCAACGTGATCAAGACAAAGGAGATGATTGTGGACTCGTTTTTTGACCGCACTTGCTCGCACTTACTCACATTATATTGTGAATAGCCTTCATTTATTGCACTTATAACTTATTAGAATTAGAGGAATTATAAGGAACATTTTCGTTTTCCCATCTTTTATATTAGAAAGTCTGTAAGTTTAAATGCTTGAACGAAGAAGCATCCTTTTGTTTGTAACTTGCAATCCGAAGTGTCCCACTGCCATCATCTCTACCGACGTGCAGTAAAACCTGTGGTGGGTGTGTGTCAGAAATAGCCCCTCTCACGCCAGGGCAGTGGTCATATTTATTGGATGGAATAGAGAAAATATGCCACTACAAATACAATTTGATTTGAACACACCTGTCCATGAATGCTCAAAAACACACAGTAGCCTCGCCTTTCAATACACATAGTGTACATATCAAAACAATTCAAACAGGATAAAACATATTTTATCCTGACTCGCCCGCAACAAATGCAGACCTCTAGGTTAGTGTATATCCTATTATACACACAGTACTGTGTGACCATGCATTATTTCATGCAAATGCACATTGGTAAAAGCGTCTTTAGTTTCAAGCACACACTCATGTACGGAACATTCTATATGCTTTCTCTCAGTTTAACTACAAAATGCTTAGGACATAAAGAGAAAAGTTACTGTGCTCCTGAATATTTAGGAGGGGTAGAGGCAGAAGTGCGTTATTGAAAATCGCAATCCGCCTTAGACCTTTCTAAAGCTGAGTTCACACATACCACCCAATTCTGATCTTTTTTCAACTAATTGGTCTGCTGACCAATCCCATCAGATCTTATCACATCACTTTTTCAGCGCTGATCTGATTGGTCAAAAGATTGAAAGAAAGATCAGAATTGGGCTGCCTGTCTAAATGCAGCCTTTGAGCACCGAATATATTCCCCAGATAAGTCCTGAATGGCTTTGAAACATCCCTCATGTTGGAGAGTAAAAAGTCATCATGCTCTAACAGAGATGGCTAGCTTTAGTGTGGCACCACTGAGCCCAATGTTTCCTGCCCCTGGGCAAGCCAAGTTGAAATGAGAAAATGTAATTACCGTCCCAGCACCTGTTCACACGCAGGGAATTATTACATTTTGTCTTGAGGAGGGCAGGAAGGGAGCAACCTGATTGGCTAATTAAACGTGAGCATGTCACCAGTGCTTGTTGTTGTTGTTTGGGTTCTGGTTTTGTCACCCTTTGATTTTCTCTCACAGCTGGCCTCTGTGATAAGGCCACGCCTCCTCTCTTTCACGCCATCCAGGTTCACTAACTATGTGACATTACCACCAGCTCTTTGTATCTGCCTCCTGCTGCTGTGTGCACTCTTACACTGTCTAGTTTAGTAGTCAAGGCACCTTTTACTCGTGCTTCTGTAAACATGGTTGGTGTGCTGTCTATTCTGCAGTAGGATGAATGATTTGTAGTGTTATGCATGCTGTAATGCTGCGGTTTACCTTTACAGCTCTTCATGACACAGTGCTGTACTGCTCTCGCCCTGACCCTCTGACCTCAGGCCCCCCAGGTCACATCATCAACAAGGTTAGAGGTCATGTTTTAACTTATCCATCACTATTTTAAATCAAATCAAATTGTATTTGTCACATGCACCGAATATGACAGGTGTACCACTGGTGGAAATATGCTTTTGTCTGTTCAGCTGTTCAATTCTTTGGGTGAATTAACATGGTTGGAGCTTTTATTGTGTCCATCAATTTCTTACTCTGATATTTAGAACCTAACAGCCTAAATCCTTTTAAATCTGTAGTTGTATGTAATATTCATAAAAATAAAACAATTATATAGCTAGAGGACTCATGTTATCTCCAGAATTGATAAATATACACTTAACAAGTTCATATAAGGAAATCAGTCAATTTAAATAAATAAATTAGGTCCTAATCTATGGATTTCACATGACTGGGAATACAGATATGCATTTGTTTGTCACAGATGCCTTAAAAAATTGTTACAAGGGTGGATCAGAAAACCAGACAGTATCTGGTGTGACCTCCATTTGCCTCATGCAGCGCAACAACTGCTTCACATAGAGTTGATCAGGCTGTTGATTGTGGTCTGTGGAATGTTGTCCCACTCTTCTTCAATTGCTGTGTGAAGTTGCTGGATATTGTCGGGAACTGGAATACTCTGTCGTACACGTCAATCCAAAGCATCACAAACATGCTCAATGGGTACCATGTCTGGTGAGTATGCAGGCCATGGAAGAAATGGGACATTTTTAGTTTCCAAGAATTGTGTACAGATCTTTGTGACACGGGACCATGCATTATCATGCTGAAACATGAGGTGATGGCGGCGGGATGAATGGCATGACAAT
Organism: Oncorhynchus kisutch; assembly: GCF_002021735.2. Classification (NCBI taxonomy): domain Eukaryota; kingdom Metazoa; phylum Chordata; class Actinopteri; order Salmoniformes; family Salmonidae; genus Oncorhynchus; species Oncorhynchus kisutch. Next base: position 69,078,329 of record NC_034191.2, on the reverse strand, counting down.
AGGCATCAGGATCTCGCCACATTATCTCTGTGCATTCAAATTGCCGTCAATAAAATGCAGTTGTGTTTTTTGTCCATAGCTTATGCCTTCACATACTATAACCCTACCACCACCAAGGGGCACTCTGTTCACAACGTTGACATCATAAAACCGCTCTCCCACACGACTGTCACCTGCCCTGTACAGTTAAAACCAGGATTCATCCATGAAGAGCACACTTCTCCAGCGTGCCAGTGGCCATTGAAGGGGAGCATTTGCCCACTGATGTCAGTTACGACACCGAACTGCAGTCAGGTCACGCCCTTGGTGAGGACAACGAGCACACAGATGAGCTTCCCCGAGACGGTTTCTGACAGTTTGTGCAGAAGTTCTTCGGTTGTGCAAACCCACAGTTTCATCAGCTGTCTGTGTGGCTGGAATCAGACGATCCTGCAGGTGAAGAAGCCGGATGTGGAGGTCCTGGGCTGGCATGGTTACACATGGTCTGCGGTTGTTAGCCCGGTTGGGATGTACTGCCAAATTCTCTAAAAAGATGTTGGAGGCGGCTGGTAGAGCAATTAACATTAAATTCTCTGGCAACAACTCTGGTGGACATTCCTGCAGTCAACATGCCAATTGTAGCTTCCTTAAAACTTGAGACATGTGTGGCATTGGGTTGTGTGACAAAACTGCACATTATAGAGTGGCCTTTTATTGTCCCCAGCACAAGGTGCACCTATGTCCTGACCATGCTGTTTAATCAGCTTCTTGATATGCCACACCTGTCAGGTGGATGGATTATCTTGGCAAATGAGAAATTCTCACTAACAGGGATGTAAACAAATTAGTGCACAACATTTGAGTGAAATAAGCTTTTTGTACGTATGGACAATTTCTAGGATGTTTTATTTCAGCTCATGAAATATGGGACCAACACTTTACATTGCATTTATATTTTTGTTCACTATATTTTAATCTGTTGTCTAGTACTATCTTTTTGCTAACTAGGACCATCTACTTTAAATCCTGCCCATCTTCCTAGTAGTCTACTTGGTGTGCGAACTGCTGACTGCTCATAACATGCAGATGATTGTTGACACATCAACCAGGATTAAGGGGCAGGACAAATTGTGACTGTTGTGGTTTTGGTAATTGCTGTCAACTGTGGTCTCGTCGTCAACTAAGACCGTGGCCGAAACAAAGACTGTTCTGCCGAGATATTGGAGGAAGGAAAGAGAAGAAGGCTCCACACCACTCTCTCACTTGATTATCTTACCTAGTTGTACACATCACAGACAAACTAAAATGGTCCATCCACACAGACAGCATTGTGAAGAAGGTGCAACAGAGCCTCTTCAACTTCAGGAGGCTGAAGAAATTTGGCTTGTCATCTAAAACAATCACACAGATGCACAGTCGAGAGAATCCTGTCGGGCTGTATCACCGCCTGGTACGGCAATTGCACCACCCTCAAACGTGCAGTCTGCACAACGCATCACCAGGGGCAAACTACCTGCCCTCCAGGACAGCTACAGCACCCGATCTCACAGGAAGGCCAAAAAGATCATGTAAAAGTGTGTGAGTGTTTTTGGTGACAAGCCACATTTCTTCAGCCTCCTGAGGTTGAAGAGGCGCTGTTATGCATTCTTCACCACGCTGTCTGTGTGGGTGGACCATTTCAGTTTGTCCATGATGTGTATGCCTTTTTTGACCTCAGCCTTTCCCAGTCCTCTCCCACTCAAAAGGCAAGCAATACATTAGACCTCATCTTTACTAGAGGCTGTTCGCCTACTAATCTCACTGCAACCCTCCTCCAGGTCTCTGATCCCTACTTTCCTTTCTGTCTCCCTTCCCTCTAACCCTAGCCACTCAGCCCCTAATCAGATGGTCATGCGTCGTCACAATCTTCACTCTCTCTCTCTCTCCCACTAATCTCTCCTCTTCTATCCACTCATCCCTTCCTTCTGCTAAATCCTTCTCCCTCCTGTTTCCTGATTCTGCCTCTTCGACCCTACTATCCTCCCTTTCCGCATCCTATAACTCGCGCTGTCCCCTTTCCTCCCGGCTGGCTCGGCTGTCCCCTCCTGCGCCGGGACTCATTGCAAGCTTACAGAACAGGGTTAAGGGCAGCTTAGGAACAATGTAGGAAAACTACATTTCCAGAGTACTTATCTTCCTTTCACTCCCTCCTCTCTACCTTCTCTTCCTCTGTATCCGCTGCTAAAGCCACTCTGTCACTCTAAGCTTCTGCCTGTAACCCCAGGAAACTGTTTTCCACCTTCCTCCTCCTCCTTAATCTTCCACCCCTCCCCCTCCCTCTCTGCGGACGACTTTGTCAACCACTTTGAAAAGGAGGCTGATGACTTCTACTCTTCATTTACAGCCTATTGAATCCACTGGTTCCACTCACGCAGAATTACCCTACACCTTGACCTGTTCCCCCCTGTCTCTCCAGATGAAATCCTGCGACCAGTGAGGTCTGGCCGCACAACAACATTCTCAAGGCCATCTCTGGAGACCTTCTCCCATACCTCACTTCACTCATCAACTCATCCCTGACCACTGGCTGCATCCCGTAAAATGGCCAGAGTCACTCCCCTTCTTAAGAAACCAACACTCGACCCCTCTGATGTCAAAAACTGCAGACCGGTATCCAATATCATACGATATCATAATCGCCATCGATAAGAGACATTACTGTACAGCCGTAGTCATCGACCTGGCCAAGGCTTTCGACTCTGTCAATCCCCACATTCTTATTGGTAGACTCAACAGCCTTGGTTTCTCAAATGATTGCCTCGCCTGGTTTACCAACTACTTCTCTGATAGAGTTCAGTGTGTCAAATTGGAGGGCATGTTGTACGGATCTCTGGCATGTTGTCCGGACCTCAGTCTCTATGGAGGTGCCACAGGGTTCAATTCTCAGGCCTACTCTCTTCTCTGTATACATCAATGATGTCGCTCTCGCTGCTGGTGATTCTCTGATCCTCCTCTATGCAGACGGCACCATTCTGTATACTTCTGGCCCTTCTTTGGACACTGTGTTAACTAACCTCCAGACTAGCTTCAATGCCATGTGACTATCCTTCTGTGGCCTCCAACTGCTCTTAAATGCAAGTAAAACTAAATGCCTGCTCTTCAACCGATCCCTGCCCGCACCTGCCCGCCCGTCCAGCATCACTACCCTGGACGGTTCTGACTTACAATATGTGGACAATTACAAATTCCTAGGTGGTCTGGCTAGACTGTAAACTCTCCTTCCAGACTCACATTAAGCATCTCCAATCCAAAATGAAATCTATAATCGGCTTCCTATTTCACAACAAAGCATCCTTCGCTCATGCTGCCAAACATGCCCTCTTTAAACTGACCATCCTACCGATCCTCGACTTCAGCGATGTCATCTATAAAATAGCCTCCAACACTCTACTCAACAAATTGGATGCAGTCTTTCACAGTGCCATCCGTTTTGTCAACAAAGCCCAATATATTACCCACCACTGCGACCTGTACACTCTCGTTAGCTGGCCCTCGTCGCCAAACCCACTGGCTCCAGGTCATCTACAAGTCTCTACTAGGTAAAGCCACGCCTTATCTCAGCTCACTGGTCACCATAGCAGCACCCACCCATAGCACACGCTCCAGCAGGTACATCTCACTGGTCACCTCCAAAGCCAATTCCTCCTTTGTCCGCCTTTCCTTCCAGTTCTCTGCTGCCAATGACTGGAACAAACTGCAAAAATCACTGAAGCTGGAGACCCATATCTCCCTCACTAGCTTTAAGAACCAGCTGTCAGAGCAGCTCACAGATTACTGCACCTGTACATTTTTATTTGTATTTTTATTTTTTACCTTTATTTAACTAGGCAAGTCAGTTAAGAACAATGACTTATTTTCAATGACGGCCTAGGAACAGTGGGTTAACTGCCTGCCCATCTGTAAACAGCCCATCCAACTACCTCATCCCCCATACTGTATTTATTTATTTATCTAGCTCCTTTCCACCCCAGTATCTCTAATTGCACATGAATCTTCTGCGCATCTACCATTCCGGTGTCTAATTGTTATATTGTAATTACTTCGCCACCATGGCCTATTTATTGCCTTACCTCATTTGCACTCACTGTATAGATTTTTATTTTTTCCTACTGTATTATTGACTGTATGTTTGTTTATTCCATGTGTAACTCTGTTGTCGAACTGCTGTACTTTATCTTGGTCAGGTCGCAGTTGTAAATGAGAACTTGTTCCAAACTTGCCTACCTGGTTAAATAAAGGTGAAATAAATCAAATAAAACAAATCCTAGAATTATTTCCAAAACCCTTGAGCGTGCTGTCTCTTACCAACTCTCTCGTTATCTCTCTCAGAATGATCTTCTTGACCTTAGCCAGTCAGGTTGAGTGACCCGTCTTGAAGCCTAACTGCTCTTCTCTGTGTCAGAGGCTTTCCACACTGCCAAAGCTACTCTTTGCTCTGTTAACATCCTCATTAATCTATCCGCTGCCTTCTACACCGTGAACCATCAAATCCTCCTCTCCACCCTCTCAGGGCTGGATGTCGCAGTCTCTGCACACTCTTGAATTGCATCCTACCTGGCAGGTGGATCCTACCAGGGCTCCCCTCTTCTCTCTGTACATTATGTCACTCGGCTTCATCATATCCTACATGGTCTCTCCTATCATTGCTATGTGGATGACACTCAACTACTTTTCTCCTTCCCCCCTTCTGACACCCAGGTGAGGACACGAATCTTAGCCTGGTGTCAGCCCACCACCTCAAGCTTAACAAGACAGGCCTTAACAAGGAAGAGCAACTCTACCAACTTCAAGACCTCTCCATATTGTCCCCCTCCCAGAGTACAAAGAACCTTGCCGGTTTCTGCAAACATCAAAGCAGTGACTCACTCCTGCAGGTTCATTCTTTTATATATGTTATCTCATCCTTATTTTACCAGGTCAATTGACTGAGAACACATTCTCATTTACAGCAACAACCTGGGGAATAGCTACAGGGGAAAGGATGAATGAGCCAGTTGGAAGCTGGGGATGATTAGCTGGCCATGATGGTATGACGGCCAGATTGTGAATTTAGCCAGGACACCAGGGTTAACACCCCTACTCTTATGATAAGTGCCATGGGATCTTTAGTGACCACAGAGAGTCAGGACACCCATTTTAACACCCCATCCAAAGACAGAACACTACACAGGGCAATGTCCCCAATCACTGCCTTGGGCATTGGTATATTTTGTTTTAGTCCAGAGGTAAGATTGCCTCCTACTGGCCCTCCAACACTACTTCCAGCAGAATTTGGTCTCCCATTCTGGGACTGACTAAGACCAACACTGCTTAGCTTCAGAGGCAAGCCAGCAGTGAGATGCAGTGTGGTATGCTGCTGGCTTGCAACATATGACACTACCTCACACAGGAAGCGCCGTCAAAACTACTGCAACTCGCTGTTGGCTGGGCTCCCCGCTTTTGCCATCAAACCCCTGCAATTTACCCAGAACGCTGCAGCCTGCATGGTGTTTAAACTTCCCAAATCTCATGTCACCACGTTGCTCTGCACACTCCACTGTATTCAGGTCGAAGCTCGCATCCATTACAAGACCTTGGTCCTTGCCTATGGAGTAGCAAGAGGAACTTACCCTTCAGGCTCTGCTCAAACCCTACACCCCAACCCGAGAACTCCGTTCTGCCACCTCTGGTCTCTTGGCCCTCCCACCCCTACGGGAGGGAAGCTCTCACACAGCCCAGTCTTCTCTGTCATGGCACCCCAATGGTGGAACCAGCTTACCCCTGAAGCTAGGACAGCAGAATCCCTGCCCATCTTCCAAAAACATCTGAAACCCTACCTCTTCAAAGATTATCTTAAATAATCTCAAAGCACCCCCCCCCCCCCCCTAAAATGAATGCACTAACTGTAAATCGTCTGCTAAGCGACAAAAAATGTCAAATAAAGATATGTATGTGTGTTCTACTTCCTAAATATAGCAATGGAAATGTAATTTTCTACTCCCTACATACTTTCTTTTTCTTTTTTTACTCCCTATGTACATTAAGAGTCAAAAGTTTGGACACACCTACTCATTCAAGGGGGTTTCTTTATTTGTACTTTTTTCTACATTGTAGAACAATAGCGACAACATCAAAACTATGAAATAACACATATGGAATCATGTAGTAACCAAAAAATGGTTAAACAAATCCAAATATATTTTATATTTGAGATTCTTCAAAGTAGCCACCCTTTGCCTTGCACACTCTTGGCATTCTCTCAACCAGCTTCACCTGGAATGCTTTCCCAAATGTCATAAAGGAGTTCCTACATATGCTGAGCACTTGTTGGCTGCTTTTCCTTCACTCTGTGGTCCAACTCATCCCAAACCATCTCAATTGGGTTTCGGTCAGTGATTGTGGAGGCCAGGTCATTTGATGCAGCACTCCATCACTCTCCTTCTTGGTCAAATAGCCCTTACACAGCCTGGAAGTGTGTTGGGTCATTGTCCTGTGGAAAAACAAATGATAGTTTCACTAAGCGCAAACCAGATGGGATGGTGTATCACTGCAGAATGCTGTGGTAGCCATGCTGGTTAAGTGTGCCTTGAATTCTAAATAAATCACAGACAGTGTCACCAGCAAAGCACCCCCACACCATCACACCTCCTTCTCCATGCTTCATGGTGGGAACCACACATGCAAAGATCATCCGTTCACCTACTCTGCATCTCACAAAGACACGGTGGTTGGAACCAAAAATCTCAAATTTGGACTCATCACACCAAAGGACAGATTTCCACCAGTCTAATGTCCATTGCTAGTGTTTCTTGGGCCAAGCATGTCTCTTCTTATTACTGGTGTCCTTTAGTAGGGGTTTCTTTGCAGCAATTCTACCATGGAGGCCTGATTTCACGCAGTCTCCTCTGAACAGTTGATGTTGAGATGTGTCTGTTACTTGAACTCTGTGAAGCATTTATTTGGGCTACAATTTCTGAGGCTGTTAACTAATGAACTTATCCTCTGCAGCAGAGGAAACTCTGGGTCTTCCTTTCCTGTGGTGGACCTCATGAGAGCCAGTTTTATCATGGCGCCTGATGGTTTTTGCAACTGCACTTAAAAAAGAAAAGTTCTTGAAATTTTACAAATTGACTGACCTTCGTGTCTTAAAGTAAAGTCATTTCTCTTTTTTTATTTGAGCTGTTCTTGCCATAATATGGACTTGGTCTTTTATCAATTAGGGCTGTCTTCTTTATACCAACCCTACCTTTACACAACACTTTTTTGGTTACTACATGATTCAATGTGTTATTTCACAGAATGTAGAAAAGAGTAAAAATAAAGAAAAACCCTTGAATGAGTTGGTGTGTACAAACTTTTGACTGGTACTGTATATACATACACACAGTTGAAGTCGAATGTTTAAATACACCTTAGCCAAATACATTTAAACTCAGTTTTTCACAATTCCTGACATTTAATCCTAGTAAAAATTCCCTGTCTTAGGTCAGTTATGATCACCACTTAATTTAAGAATGTGAATTGTCAGAATAATACTATAGTAGTTTCTTTCATCACATTCCCAGTGTGACAGAAGTTTACATACACTCAATTAGTATTTGGTAGCATTGCCTTTAAATTGTTTAACTTGGGTCAAACGTTTCGGGTAGCCTTCCACAAACTTCCCACAATAAGTTGGGTGAATTTTGGCCTATTCCTCCTGACAGAGCTGGTGTAACTGAGTCAGGTTTGTAGGCCTCGTTGCTCGCACACGCTTTTTCAGTTCTGCCCACAATGTTTCTATAGGATGGATGTCAGGGCTTTGTGATGGCCACTCCAATACCTTGACTTTGTTGTCCTTAAGCCATTTTGCCACAACTTTGGAAGTATGCTTGGGGTCATTGTCCACTTAGAAGACCCATTTGCGACCAAGCTTTAACTGATGTCTTGAGATGTTGCTTCAATATATCCACATAATTTTCCTACCTCATGACGCCATCTATTTTGTGAAGCGCATCAGTCCCTCCTGCAGCAAAGCAGCCCCACAACATGATGCTGCCACACCCGTGCTTCACGGTTGGGATGGTGTTCTTCGGCTTGCAAGCCTCCCCCTTTTTCCTCTAAACATAACGATGGTTTCATCAGACCAGAGGACATTTCTCCAAGAAGTACAATCTTTGTCCCCATGTGCAGTTGCAAACCGTAGTCTGGCTATTTTATGGCGGGTTTGGAGCAGTTGCTTCTTCCTTGCTGAGTGGCCTTTCAGGTTATGTTGATTTAGAACTCATTTTACAGTGGATACAGATACTTTTGTACCTGTTTCCTCCAGCATCTTCACAAGGTCCATTGCTGTTGTTCTGGGATTGATTTGCACTTTTCGAACCACAGTACATTAATCTCTAGGAGACAGAATGCATCTCCTTCCTGAGCGGTATGATGGCTGCGTGGTCCCATGGTGTTTATACTTGCGTACTATTGTTTGTACAGATGAACGTGGTACCTTCAGGAGTTTGGAAATTGCTCCCAAGGATGAACCAGACTTGTAGAGGTCTAGAATTTATTTTCTGAGGCATTCACTGATTTCTGTCAAGCGAAAAGGCACTGAGTTTGAAGGTAGGCCTTGAAATACAACCACAGGATGACTCAAACGATGTCAATTAGTCTCTCAGAAGCTTCTAAAGCCATGACATCATTTTCTGGAATTTTCCAAGCTGTTTAAAGGCACAGTCAACTTAGTGTATGTAAACCTCTGACCCTCTGGAATTATGATACAGTGAAATATAAGTGAAATAATCTGTCTGTAAACAATTGTTGGAAAAGTGACTTGTGTCATGCACAAAGTAGATGTCCTAACCGACTTGCCAAAACTATAGTTTGTTAACAAGACATTTGTGGAGTGGTTGAAAAATGAGTTTTAATGACTCCAACCTAAGTGTATGTAAACTTCCGACTTCAACTGTACATACACTGAGTGTAGAAAACATTAGGAACACCTGCTTTTTCCAAGACATAGACTGGCCAGGTGAATCCAGGTGAAAGTTATGATGGCTTATTGATGTCACCTGTTAAATCCAATCAGTGTAGATGAAGGGGAGGAGACCAGTTAAGAAAGGATTTTTAAGCCTTGAGACAATTGAGACATGGATTGTGTGTGTGCCATTCAGAGGGTGAATGGGCAAGACAAAAGATTTAAGTGCCTTTGAATGGGGTGTGGTACTAGGTGCCTGGCACCGGTTTGAGTGTGTCAAGAACTGCAATGCTGCTGGGGTTTTCACACTCAACAATTTCCCCTGTGTATCAAGAATGGTCCACCACCCAAAGGACTTCCAGCCAATTTGACACAGTTGTGGGATGCATTGGAGTCAACATGGGCCAGAATCCCTGTGGAACGCTTTTTTACACCTTGTAGAGTCCATATCCTGAATAATTGAGGCTGTTCTGAGGGCAAAAGGGGTGCAACTCAATATTAGGAAGGTGTTCCTATTGATCTGGCTGCAGACCCCTGCTGTACTTCCGTGGACTCCACTTTGAGGACCTCTGTTATAAAGAATGTATAAAGCGTGATATAACAGTTCCCACTGGCAAAAATGACATTATAACCTGTCTATAACCTGTCTATTACGACTATACCGTCAAATCACAACAGCCCTCTGCGGTTCTTCCCCCGTGCTCTTTCTCAGCATTGTGTGTGTGTGTGTGTGTGTGTGTGTGTGTGTGTGTGTGTGTGTGTGTGTGTGTGTGTGTGTGTGTGTGTGTGTGTGTGTGTGTGTGTGTGTGTGTGTGTGTGTGTGTGTGTGTGTGTGTGTCTGTGTGTCTGTGTGTGTGTGTGTGTGTGTGTGCCGCAGCTCTTCTTCCTGTTCAATAGGCAGCTTCTCTCTATTTCTCTCTTTCTCTCCCTCTCTCTTCTCTCTCCTGCTCTCATCCCGGCTGCTTCACAGCAGTTAAAGTTAGTGGCTAAATTTATCAAAAACTCTCAGATTAAAAACTCTGAGGCTGCCTTAAAAATATCTGAATATGTTGCTAATCGTTTTCAGGGAAAGAAAAGTAGCTGGCAGGGATCTGAAGATCAAAGCTGCTGAGTTGGCTACCCTGCCCATTAACTCTTCATAGACTCTAGCTAGGTTTGAGTGCCCCCCAACACCAGCTCCAGTTGCCAGCTTTAGCCCTTTTTACACATTCCCTGTTTGCACCCACACTCCCCTAAATATAATATGAATGCTCTTTCATTCCACCCCACTCTTACTCCTTCCCTCATTCCACCCCTTACAGATCCAATTATTTATTTGTCTCTCCTTCCCTCTCTCCTACCCTTACAGATCCAATTCTTTCTTTCTCTCTCCTTCCTTCCCTCTCTCCTACCCTTACAGATCCAATTCTTTCTTTCTCTCTCCTTCCTTCCCTCTCTCCTACCATTACAGAACCAATTCTTTCTTTCTTTCTCTCTCCTTCCCACCCTCTCTCCTACCCTTACAGACCCAATTCTTTCTTTCTCTCTCCTTCCTTCCCTCTCTCCTACCCTTACAGACCCAATTCTTTCTTTCTCTCTCCTTCCTTCCCTCTCTCCTACCCTTACAGACCCAATTCTTTCTTTCTCTCTCCTTCCTTCCCTCTCTCCTACCCTTACAGACCCAATTCTTTCTTTCTCTATCCTTCCTTCCCTCACTCCTACCCTTACAGACCCAATTCTTTCTTTGTCTCTCCTTCCCTCACTCCTTTACTCACTAAAGCAGCATGCTTTTCAAAACAAGCCATACCCCCCTTAATGCTTTTAGTTATCTCTCTCTTCTCTGCATTCTTTCTCTCTTATCTCTCTCTACTTCTCTCTGTTTATTCCCTGCTCCAGTGTGTCTGTGTGTCTGCAGGTGTCTCTCCTCACCTCTCACTCACAGACATATGACCAGGTGATGGGAGAGGACTAGCTGGCCAATTAGTGGCTCTAATTGAGTGATCATGTGACACCCTTCACTGTGTGACGGATTACGACCCCCCCCCATACAGGTCCTACCTTTAACCCCTCTCCTGTTATAAGTTATTAACCCCACCCCCCACACACTCAACCCTAAGACCCCCCCTAAGTATGCTGATTTTACTCTCAGTAGGAGACTAAGAAAAATACAGACTCCCCTCCCTCCCACTCTCTCCCATCACTCTGTGCTCATTGTGCTCACTCCAAAATCCCCAGGAAACCATGGCAACCCCTGACTTCCCTCCTGGGAGCCATGGCAACCCCACTCCTCTTCCAGCTGCACTGGGAATACTGGCCTGGCGGAGAGTAGACTCAAACTTCCCCCAGAGCTCCCAGTGCCCCAGCGTTTGGGAGACCTCTGTCCTATTCCCCCTTGCCCTGGAGTTAAGGGAGCCGACTGGGGCTCTGGGGTGGCGAAGGGGCAGTGGAGAGAGAGAGTGGTGCTGCATGCCGTATCCGAGAGCCCCAGATGCTCCCTTTGAGGCCATACTGGGATTCCTTAATGAAAAGTGGCTGTGCTTGGTCAGACTGCTCCTGGGTTGTGGTGGCACTGGGAGATACACAGCCTCCCTTTGGGCACCATGGACTCATTATGGGATGGTAAATTGGGTTTGGCCCTGGAACCTCAAGGCAGAGGACCAGAGAGAGACGGTTAACTGAAACCTAAGTGAGAAAGACAGAGAGATTGAAAGGGAGAGCGGGAGAGAGGGGAAAACAAAGAGTGATTTTGAGAGTGGGGTGGGTTGAGGTGGCTTGGAGGAGGGATGATGGGGGATGCAATCTGTTTGTCTGCTGTGTGAGCATGCATCTGCTCTGTGTGTGGATGTTCAATGTTGGTATTGATTTTGTTGTTTACGTGCGTGTGCGTGCGTGTTAGAGCGAGAGATGCTGCATCTGCAGTGCTTCTGGGACAGCACTGCTAGATGAGATAGATGGGTAAGAGTTTGTCAGTTTGTCTGACAGACTGCATACTGCCTAATAAGTCAACCAATGTGTATTGACCATTGATCAACAGTGTAATACATTTATATGTGTTTGTCTGCCTGTTTGTCTGCCTACCTGTGTGTGTATATGTGTTTGTCTGCCTGTTTGCCTGCCTACCTGTGTGTGTATATGTGTTTGTCTGCCTGTTTGCCTGCCTACCTGTGTGTGTATATGTTTTTGTCTGCCTGTTTGTCTGTCTACCTGTGTGTGTATATGTGTTTGTCTGCCTGTTTGTCTGCCTACCTGTGTGTGTATATGAGTTTGTCTGCCTGTTTGCCTGCCTATCCGTGTGTGTATATGTGTTTGTCTGCCTGTTTGTCTGCCTACCTGTGTGTGTATATGTGTTTGTCTGCCTGTTTGTCTGCCTACCTGTGTGTGTATATGTGTTTGTCTGCCTGTTTGTCTGCCTACCTGTGTGTGTATATGTGTTTGTCTGCCTGTTTGTCTGCCTACCTGTGTGTGTATATGTGTTTGTCTGCCTGTTTGCCTGCCTACCTGTGTGTGTATATGTGTTTGCCTGCCTACCTGTGTGTGTATATGTGTTTGCCTGCCTACCTGTGTGTGTATATGTGTTTGTCTGCCTGTTTGTCTGCCTACCTGTGTGTGTATATGTGTTTGTCTGCCTGTTTGCCTGCCTACCTGTGTGTGTATATGTGTTTGCCTGCCTACCTGTGTGTGTATATGTGTTTGCCTGCCTACCTGTGTGTGTATATGTGTTTGTCTGCCTGTTTGCCTGCCTACCTGTGTGTGTATATGTGTTTGTCTGCCTGTTTGCCTGCCTACCTGTGTGTGTATATGTGTTTGTCTGCCTGTTTGTCTGCCTACCTGTGTGTGTATATGTGTTTGTCTGCCTGTTTGTCTGCCTACCTGTGTGTGTATATGTGTTTGTCTGCCTGTTTGCCTGCCTACCTGTGTGTGTATATGTGTTTGCCTGCCTACCTGTGTGTGTATATGTGTTTGTCTGCCTGTTTGTCTGCCTACCTGTGTGTGTATATGTGTTTGTCTGCCTGTTTGCCTGCCTACCTGTGTGTATATGTGTTTGTCTGCCTGTTTGTCTGCCTACCTGTGTGTGTATATGTGTTTGTCTGCCTGTTTGTCTGCCTACCTGTGTGTGTATATGTGTTTGTCTGCCTGTTTGTCTGCCTACCTGTGTGTGTATATGTGTTTGCCTGCCTACCTGTGTGTGTATATGTGTTTGCCTGCCTACCTGTGTGTGTATATGTGTTTGTCTGCCTGTTTGCCTGCCTACCTGTGTGTGTATATGTGTTTGCCTGCCTACCTGTGTGTGTATATGTGTTTGTCTGCCTGTTTGCCTGCCTACCTGTGTGTGTATATGTGTTTGTCTGCCTGTTTGCCTGCCTACCTGTGTGTGTATATGTGTTTGTCTGCCTGTTTGCCTGCCTACCTGTGTGTGTATATGTGTTTGTCTGCCTGTTTGCCTGCCTACCTGTGTGTGTATATGTGTTTGTCTGCCTGTTTGCCTGCCTACCTGTGTGTGTATATGTGTTTGTCTGCCTGTTTGCCTGCCTACCTGTGTGTGTATATGTGTTTGCCTGCCTACCTGTGTGTGTATATGTGTTTGTCTGCCTGTTTGCCTGCCTACCTGTGTGTGTATATGTGTTTGTCTGCCTGTTTGCCTGCCTACCTGTGTGTGTATATGTGTTTGTCTGCCTGTTTGCCTGCCTACCTGTGTGTGTATATGTGTTTGTCTGCCTGTTTGTCTGCCTACCTGTGTGTGTATATGTGTTTGTCTGCCTGTTTGTCTGCCTACCTGTGTGTGTATATGTGTTTGTCTGCCTGTTTGCCTGCCTACCTGTGTGTGTATATGTGTTTGCCTGCCTACCTGTGTGTGTATATGTGTTTGTCTGCCTGTTTGTCTGCCTACCTGTGTGTGTATATGTGTTTGTCTGCCTGTTTGTCTGCCTACCTGTGTGTGTATATGTGTTTGCCTGCCTACCTGTGTGTGTATATGTGTTTGTCTGCCTGTTTGTCTGCCTACCTGTGTGTGTATATGTGTTTGTCTGCCTGTTTGTCTGCCTACCTGTGTGTGTATATGTGTTTGCCTGCCTACCTGTGTGTGTATATGTGTTTGTCTGCCTGTTTGCCTGCCTACCTGTGTGTGTATATGTGTTTGCCTGCCTACCTGTGTGTGTATATGTGTTTGTCTGCCTGTTTGCCTGCCTACCTGTGTGTGTATATGTGTTTGTCTGCCTGTTTGCCTGCCTACCTGTGTGTGTATATGTGTTTGTCTGCCTGTTTGCCTGCCTACCTGTGTGTGTATATGTGTTTGTCTGCCTGTTTGCCTGCCTACCTGTGTGTGTATATGTGTTTGTCTGCCTGTTTGCCTGCCTACCTGTGTGTGTATATGTGTTTGTCTGCCTGTTTGCCTGCCTACCTGTGTGTGTATATGTGTTTGTCTGCCTGTTTGCCTGCCTACCTGTGTGTGTATATGTGTTTGTCTGCCTGTTTGCCTGCCTACCTGTGTGTGTATATGTGTTTGTCTGCCTGTTTGCCTGCCTACCTGTGTGTGTATATGTGTTTGTCTGCCTGTTTGTCTGCCTACCTGTGTGTGTATATGTGTTTGTCTGCCTGTTTGTCTGCCTACCTGTGTGTGTATATGTGTTTGTCTGCCTGTTTGCCTGCCTACCTGTGTGTGTATATGTGTTTGCCTGCCTACCTGTGTGTGTATATGTGTTTGTCTGCCTGTTTGTCTGCCTACCTGTGTGTGTATATGTGTTTGTCTGCCTGTTTGCCTGCCTACCTGTGTGTATATGTGTTTGTCTGCCTGTTTGTCTGCCTACCTGTGTGTGTATATGTGTTTGTCTGCCTGTTTGTCTGCCTACCTGTGTGTGTATATGTGTTTGTCTGCCTGTTTGTCTGCCTACCTGTGTGTGTATATGTGTTTGCCTGCCTACCTGTGTGTGTATATGTGTTTGCCTGCCTACCTGTGTGTGTATATGTGTTTGTCTGCCTGTTTGCCTGCCTACCTGTGTGTGTATATGTGTTTGCCTGCCTACCTGTGTGTGTATATGTGTTTGTCTGCCTGTTTGCCTGCCTACCTGTGTGTGTATATGTGTTTGTCTGCCTGTTTGCCTGCCTACCTGTGTGTGTATATGTGTTTGTCTGCCTGTTTGCCTGCCTACCTGTGTGTGTATATGTGTTTGCCTGCCTACCTGTGTGTGTATATGTGTTTGTCTGCCTGTTTGCCTGCCTACCTGTGTGTGTATATGTGTTTGTCTGCCTGTTTGCCTGCCTACCTGTGTGTGTATATGTGTTTGTCTGCCTGTTTGCCTGCCTACCTGTGTGTGTATATGTGTTTGCCTGCCTACCTGTGTGTGTATATGTGTTTGTCTGCCTGTTTGCCTGCCTACCTGTGTGTGTATATGTGTTTGTCTGCCTGTTTGCCTGCCTACCTGTGTGTGTATATGTGTTTGTCTGCCTGTTTGCCTGCCTACCTGTGTGTGTATATGTGTTTGTCTGCCTGTTTGCCTGCCTACCTGTGTGTGTATATGTGTTTGTCTGGCTGTTTGCCTGCCTACCTGTGTGTGTATATGTGTTTGCCTGCCTACCTGTGTGTGTATATGTGTTTGTCTGCCTGTTTGCAGACAAACACATATATGGGACTGGTCATGCTTATCAGTCTATGGAAATAGATGGGACTGGTCATGCTTATCAGTCTATGGAAATACCAGTCTATGGAAATACCAGTCTATGGAAATACCAGTCTATGGAAATAGATGGGACTGGTCATGCTTATCAATCTATAGATTAATATGCATCATTTAGTGGAATTAAATTGGTGTGTGTGTACAGTATATTCATTATGTATCTTATCACATGCATACAGCGTACAGATACAGAGCCTTTGAGAGGAAAATCTGTCAGACAGCAGGAGAGCTGCTGCTCCAGCATCTCAAACACAAAATGGATATGTAATGGAATGCAGGCTTCCTTACTGTGTCACACATCACTTTGCAATGAACTGGAGGCAGTTTGCATTTTGAAAACATAAACTTAATAGTTATAAACTTGAATGTTTTACTACATATTATGAGGCATGTCTTACCTTGTTTCAAAGCAGCCAAAATCAGACCATATCCACAGAGGCAATTATTTTATATCAACTTTCTCTCATTGTCCAGTAGCCAAAGGCACAATCCTAGTCATATTATCAACCCATGTTAGTTGTTGCATCTTTAGATCTCCCCTCTTTCTACATTTCTAATGGATATTTCCATCTCTGTCACATGAAACGGCTTGCATGTGTGGTGTGCTTTTGAGAACTGTGTTTTCCCGCTAATTGTATCATGGAATGAACATTTTCACATAGGCTCCTGACTTGTGTGCATTGCTGCACTGATAATGTGAAGAAATAATCAACATTTTAAGCAAAATGTTTTGATCTGTTGCATCAGACTCATTGCTTTTTAAAGTTTTTTTTAATGTAGTCTATGCCTACTGGTTGAATTTGGGATCTATCATCCCACAATTTGTCAGAGTGTTTGGAGTCGGCTATCTGTTTCTCGACAAGCTGACCAATAGAATAGGTCAACTTCTCTACTATGGGGATAATAGAATGATTTAAGCTGGTGGTTTTGCTGTTTGTTACTCGTCTTGTTGAGAGTTGTTCTAACATGTTCAAAGTGTACATTAGAATTCAGTAAGAAGGTCTGAACATCGTTGCATCCTCAACTTGCATGTTCTGTTCATATTAATTACCATAATATAATATAAATGTGATTTCTGTCATTCTGAGCAACGTGGTTGGACGGCCTAATCAGGTTCCGTAAGCCAATTCATATGGGTCCGGTCAATTAAAATGATGCTGGTCAAATGTCCGGCACCACATTTTACTAATAGAAACCCTGGTCTGTTTGTATGTGTGTGTCAGGCTGCTGCATGGCTTGGGGCGGCCAGACGAGGCGCTGGTGTGCGTGGAGGTGGAGGTGGAGGTGGAGGTGGAAGTGGAAGTGGAGGTGGAAGTGGAAGTGGAGGTGGAAGTGGAGGTGGAAGTGGAGGTGGAGGTGGAAGTGGAGGTGGAGGTGGAAGTGGAGGTGGAAGTGGAGGTGGAAGTGGAGGTGGAGGTGGAGGTGGAAGTGGAGGTGGAAGTGGAGGTGGAGGTGGAGGTGGAGGTGGAAGTGGAGGTGGAAGTGGAAGGGGAAGTGGAGGTGGAGGTGGAGGTGGAGGTGGAGGTGGAGGTGGAGGTGGAAGTGGAAGTGGAGGTGGAAGTGGAGGTGGAAGGAGAAGTGGAAGTGGAGGTGGAAGTGGAGGTGGAAGTGGAAGGGGAAGTGGAAGTGGAAGGGGAAGTGGAAGTGGAGGTGGAAGTGGAAGTGGAGGTGGAGGTGGAGGTGGAGGTAGAGGTGGATCTGTTTGAAATCTTCTTCCCCTTTCAGGTGACAAAGTGAGGCTGTGCCCTCTCCTTCCCCTTCAACATCACCACTGACGCAGAATCCGCAGGTGCTGGTGTAGAGGCATCCCCAACTGGTCAGGGTGTTCCATAAAAAATGTGGTATGCATGCCAGCAAAGCCACTACACAACACAGCACCATACAATACATTAATTGCACTATAACAGTGACAAATGGTGTCCACAAACTGTTAGGGCCTACATAAAGCTGTCCCAACACCTTACCACTGCTACACCTGGCTATCAGTGGAGCCTTGTCTGGCAGCGAAACAGTTCAATCTGCCTCATTTACTGCCTTTAAAAAAACATAGCTGATATGGTTGACTTGCTTAAACAAATGTGGTTTCTACTGACAATTGAGATGTACAAACTATGGCATAAGGGGACGACAAGCGGATAAGAGGCAATCCGTAATTTTGATTAAGACATTAATGAGCGTTAGAACGCTAGAGCGCTAGAACGGATGTAGCGTTAGTCAATATAACTATTTGTTTAGCACCTTTGAAAAAAGTACAGCGACAGAATTCAGAACATGGGCCGTTCTTACAGTGTACTCCCTGTACAAGTCAGAACCGTAGGATAAATAAAGGGGCAATGAAAGCTCTTACAATATTCTATGATTACATTTCTCTAAAACAGGTTATAGTCTACATGTGCACCACCAAGTTAGAACAGTAGACCAAATGAAGAGGTGAAAATAGACCAAATTATTAGGGTGAGGCACATTGAATGCCGTTTGGGTCTTTGCATATAAAGAGAGATACACGTCATATAACACTATTTGACACGTTAAATAAGATTTTAATTTGATATGTGAAATAACACAATTCTATTCTAGAATGTTGTGTGTGCTGAATTTGCACGTGCAAGCCAAGCGCCACCACTACTATCAGTAGCACTGTCAAGCTGTACGTGTTGGTGAAAATAGACCAAATTATTAGGGTGACTCACATGGGCTACTAACAGCTTACTACACAACATACAC